>NW_027131614.1:26495000-26795219 GCF_026122565.2 Emydura macquarii macquarii | reverse complement strand
GAAATACTTTGAGTTGTATGCCACACTGTCATTACTTGACCGAATGACTGTTACCAGATCTTTGACATGTACTCTGCCTATAAGTCCCACATTTCACAGAACAGTGTTATCTACTGCTGTATATGAAGTATTTCTAACAGTGACGATTGATTGCGTGTATGAATGTATGGATGTGTTTAGGAATTAATTCAGTTAAGAATGCCGTTTGTGTGCTAGAATGAGCAATGCATCACCTAAGTCTTCTTCAGTGTCAGCAGGTACAAGCCATCTCATCTGTAATTTCAACTACCATTCTAAATGGCACAGCAAGATCATGCTTTTCCATGAAGGTAAGAATGAACTGTGTCTTTTGACCGCTATGGGGAAAGAAAATGTAGTGACAGTCAGTGAATTTTTTGCACTGAACACAGAGAGAAATGATAACGAAGGATATAGTGCTGCTTCCTTTCAACTCATCAAACCATTGGGTAATTGGGGTAAGATGTTTTTGTTTGCTAAACTTTGGGATAGTATGCAGTAGATTAATTACAGCGTGAAAAATTAAACACACTGCTTTGTCGCAGTGAGGTACGATGTTGAAATTAATTAGTTCACAAAGTCCCATTGCAATGTTGGAAACCAAAAGTTCATTGGAGGTGTTGACATGCAGAGTATTGATCTAAAAACGCGGTTACTGTGCAGAGAGGGTTACGATGCTGTGCATGTACATGGTACAACTGTGGTCTATCCTGCTGTACAGGAGTGACTGCAAAACATGATGTAGAGATACGTAACAGCGATACACTGCCAGTGTTGAAATTTTGAATTACTTTTCTGAGAAGGCATTATGTAGTGCTTGAAAATATGATATTGGCAATAACTGTTAACATCTCTGTCTTTACACTGTCAGATAGCATTGATGGCCAAGAAAGAGTTGTTGATAATTGACCCCTTATGTCAGGAGACGAAATATGTTGAAGAATGGCTGAAGAATTGGAGGTGAATAGAACCTAATTCTGTACAGAGGTCACAGTGTCTATATGTGTGACAGTACTTGGCAGAACAGTAACTACCTGGGTAATATTGTCATAGTAGGTTCCTTAAAGAGGGGTGGGTATGTAGCATGATACATAATGTTTTGTTTGCCACATGGCAGACAGGGGAAAAAGTGGTAGGTGTCATAAAACTGACATGATCACGTGGAAAGGAATGTATCTATGTGAGTATGAACCCGTTGAAAGCATTTACTAAAGCAAGAAGAAAAGAAGTCCTACATATGTAGGATGAGGAAAAGCAGGATACAGTGATACATCATGCTATTGTTCTCTCCACCAATTCAGAGCCTTCTTGTTCAGAGACAGAAGTAAAGGCACCATAGGCTGGAAAACAAAGGTGCTGGAACACAAGGCACAAAGTGATGGGCACAACTGTGGACCACTCATCCTAAGGGTATTGAAGACAAAGTTTTAATAATAACTTGTATCCCTGTGTTATAATGATGTATTTTCTAAATAAAAGTTATCATAGTTTGCAGAAAGTTATTTATTGGAAGAAGACATCAGGACTGTGGAAACAACGGAAGAGGCCATGAATATTTTTCGAAGAAAAATAGCAATTCGTTTGCTGCAGGAGTCAGGTAATAACTGTCTTACGAATACCGATTGAGGACACAGGGTATGGTAAGACAATGTGAATGTAAGTGGTTATTATGTGAATAGTTCAGTGGGTATATCTCAGGTTTTTTCCTATCATGGTGACAGTGTCTGAATAATGTGTAGAAGAGATGTACAATATGGATGCGATGAATTGTTCCTCCTGACAGAACACGTATATGTACTTTGATTGTTAGATCCACCAGCAATAAGTATAGTGAGAGTTTGAGAAAAGTATTCTGAGCTGCAAAGTAAAAATATTCTTATACAGTACAAACGAATATATTTCAGAACCTGTTGCTTAAGTGACAAGATGTGTAAATGTAGCATTTACGTCACAGTATAAGCATCCTTACATAAACCTTTATTGATTTTTCAGACAGCGTGGAGGACTACTGCATATACTGCAGCTTCATGACTTGCACACAGAAGAAAGATTGCATGATGGTAAGAATCAAGAAATATTTTATGTGATTGCTACTGTTTTTGAGTACAAGCCACACAGTAACAGTAGGTAAAACAAGTGCACCACTAGCAGCAATAAGCAATAAGAACCCAGTTAAGAACATATGATGAAAACAGTAACGGCAGTACATGACATAATATCATTAATAATACAAATGTACTGATAGCTGATTAACAAGCTACATCTACTCTGACACAGGAGTCACCTCAAGCCACCCTACCTCATGAACTGAGGGAAATGGAGGCGGGTTGGCTGGCGATGGGGCAGGCCTTCAGCAGTGCAGGGATGCTTATCTCAGGCCAGGTGCCCATCCACTGTGTGGCGAGTGGTGTACAGAGCTGAGTTCAGGGTTGCTTCTGAGCTGTAGCCGTTGTGGATTTCATGGGGGGGGTTCCCTTCCACTTTGTCTGTGGCACAGCTCAATGTCTACATGACCGAAGTATTACTGACATCTCAGAAACACACACAAACACAGACACACTCCATGTTGTAGCAAATATGTAAGTTACGTTCGTTTTTTTTTTAAACACAAAGTAATATGATGGAGCAATATCACAAGACTTGCACATACACCGCACTCAATATCCTACATAAGGCTCAGTATTCTTGTATTAATTCGTGTGCAGTACTGTGTCATCAACGATGAGCGCAATCTCCTCAGTAATGATTATACATATAATAAATATTATTTATGGAGTAGTACCAGTCAAGAGAAATTAAATTTCTCATTATCTGGCCAGTGATTTCATTCATATTCTCATTATTACTTATGACAGGTCCAGTGTGACTCCTGTAAGAGGTGGGCACATGTTCTCTGCATTCCTGGAGGAATAAGTGAAGACATACTGCATGATGAGCACAAGGAGTACAAGTGCAAAAAGTGTGCCTAGTTCATACATTGTATAACTGTTGTTTCAAAATAAATTTTTGAGTTATGTTGGAGTTATGTTCAGTTATGTTGGAGTGACATATCTGGCTTATCAATGGAGAATAGTAAAGTTTGATATTACTGTTCAAGCCAGTAGAGGAAATAAAATCTTCATTACTCAAATTCATATGTTTACGTACCTGTTTCTGAATACTTTTAAAAGAACTCATTGTTCTTGCTTCTATACAGTTGTGTACAATACAAGAGTAAAAAATAATTCTTGATACTATAGGGGAAACTGAAACTTCAACATGGGATAAACAAATAACAGGGAATAAAAGAATGGTAATTTGACAAAAGGTTGCCGGGGGGAGGGGGTTGGGGGGGCCGGGAGGGCTCTACTTGAAAGAAAGCATATACCACAATTAACGAAAACTGTACAATTAACAAAATATACCATAGAATGTCTGTGGATAGCAACTCCACGCTGCATTAATGGCAGTATAACAGTAGGAATATACTCCCACCCACCAGGCAGTATAAAAGTAAAGAACGTAATAAAACTTTTGGCTTACAAGTACCCACATATTGAGTTTCTATGTGATACACAGAGAAGATTTCAATAAACCTTACATGTAAGCTTCTTGTGGCAGGTAGTCGTGAAACATACTAGAGGAGGTGAAATCGGTGCTCTAATTGTAAGTTGAGCACTGATGTGGAACAAGAAGTTAATATAGATGAAGTGCTTGGAAATAGGGGTCAGAGCATCATAACATGAAACACCCCTATAGGAATTAAATACAGCATGATAGAGGATCAAGGTAAATACATATCAAAAATGCAAATACAAAACAAGAAAAGGGAAAACTGAAATCCTAGAGAAGAAAATGGAAAGGAGCTTACATGGGGGCAAATAATGTGTACAAATACAATTGGGAAGGAGACGGAGGAATGTGAAGAAGTGGTCCAGTAGAAAGAGGAGAGAGGAAAAAGTGATACAGGCTATGAGAAGCGGGGGCACACTTTTTCCCGTGATTTTGTGTGTCCAGGGATGTGAAGAAGTGGTCCAGTAGAAAGAGGAGAGGGGAAAAAGTGATACAGGCTATGAGAAGCGGGGGCACACTTTTTCCCGTGATTTTGTGTGTCCAGGGATGTGAAGAAGTGGTCCAGTAGAAAGAGGAGAGGGGAAAAAGTGATACAGGCTATGAGAAGCGGGGGCACACTTTTTCCCGTGATTTTGTGTGTCAAGGAATGTGAAGAAGTGGTCCAGTAGAAAGAGGAGAGGGGAAAAAGTGATACAGGCTATGAGAGAAGCGGGGGCACACTTTTTCCCGTGATTTTGTGTGTCCAGGGATGTGAAGAAGTGGTCCAGTAGAAAGGAGAAGAAGTGGTCCAGTAGAAAAGGAGAGAGGAAAAAGTGATACAGGCTATGAGAAGCGGGGGCACACTTTTTCCCGTGATTTTGTGTGTCCAGGGATGTGAAGAAGTGGTCCAGTAGAAAGAGAAGAGAGGAAAAAGTGATACAGGCTATGAGAAGCGGGGGCACACTTTTTCCCGTGATTTTGTGTGTCCAGGGATGTGAAGAAGTGGTCCAGTAGAAAGAGAAGAGAGGAAAAAGTGATACAGGCTATGAGAAGCGGGGGCACACTTTTTCCCGTGATTTTGTGTGTCCAGGGATGTGAAGAAGTGGTCCAGTAGAAAGAGGAGAGAGGAAAAAGTGATACAGGCTATGAGAAGCGGGGGCACACTTTTTCCCGTGATTTTGTGTGTCCAGGGATGTGAAGAAGTGGTCCAGTAGAAAGAGAAGAGAGGAAAAAGTGATACAGGCTATGAGAAGCGGGGGCACACTTTTTCCCGTGATTTTGTGTGTCCAGGGATGTGAAGAAGTGGTCCAGTAGAAAGAGGAGAGAGGAAAAAGTGATACAGGCTATGAGAAGCGGGGGCACACTTTTTCCCGTGATTTTGTGTGTCAAGGAATGTGAAGAAGTGGTCCAGTAGAAAGAGGAGAGGGGAAAAAGTGATACAGGCTATGAGAAGCGGGGGCACACTTTTTCCCGTGATTTTGTGTGTCCAGGGATGTGAAGAAGTGGTCCAGTAGAAAGAGAAGAGAGGAAAAAGTGATACAGGCTATGAGAAGCGGGGGCACACTTTTTCCCGTGATTTTGTGTGTCCAGGGATGTGAAGAAGTGGTCCAGTAGAAAGAGGAGAGAGGAAAAAGTGATACAGGCTATGAGAAGCGGGGGCACACTTTTTCCCGTGATTTTGTGTGTCAAGGAATGTGAAGAAGTGGTCCAGTAGAAAGAGGAGAGGGGAAAAAGTGATACAGGCTATGAGAAGCGGGGGCACACTTTTTCCCGTGATTTTGTGTGTCATTGCTTGCTGAATGCTTGCTGAATGCTGAATGCGGTGAGCATGCGCACAATGCAGTGGTCACAGGTTTACTCTTCTGCCATCTACATGGGAGAAACAGAGCGGGGACACACATTCTCACGAAATACAGTTTTTCACTTCACACCGGCCAGCACTCAGGAGCAGCGGTGGGTGTGGGAGATCAGCCACTTCTGGCTGGGAGCAAGGGACGCTGCTGCTGCTGCTGCTCTGTGCAGCGTGTGCAACTCCCCTCCCCTTGGGAGCCTAATTCCCCCCCACTCCCGCCGGGCCGGCCAAGCCCGGCCAGAACACAGGCCAGCCCAGAGCAGCCCCGGCCGCCTGGCACACGGCTCCGTGCAGCGCGGCGGCTGCCGGCCAGGGCAAGCAGCTTCCCCTCCCTGTGCAGGCTGGCTGAGGGAGGCAGGGGCCACGTGCACCGCAGCTCCTCTCCTCCTTCTCCCCCCGGAGTTTCCAGTTCACCCGGGAACCAGTCCAGCAGCCAGCCCGGAGCAGGGAGGGGGAAGCCGCCTCCCCCAGCCCAGCCTCGCAGGTAGCCACCGTGCTGCAGAGCAGCGGCCAGGGCTGGAAGTGGCTCCCCACCCACTCGCCCAGCTGCCAGGGAGAGCAGCCAAATGTGCCGGGCGGGGGCGCAGTAGGAGAAGGACACAGAGCCACCCTCCCCCCCAAATAAGTGGGGCAGTGAGTGGGGGGAGCATGGCAGCCAGGGGCGAGGGGGGCACACTGTGAGACACACGAGTCATGTGACCAGTTACGTGTCCTCCCTCACCCCGCCCTCAAAACTCCCCCTCCCTCCCTCCGGCAAAAATAAATATTGGCACCTGTGGTCTCCCCTGCAGTCCCGTGCCAGCCGGCCTGGCACAGCAGCAGCAATCCCCCCATCCAAAATTTGCTCACGGCCCCCCAGAGTGAGAAAAAAATTGCAATGTGGCCGCTCACGCTAAAAGGTTGGACACTCCTGTAATGACAAGAAAACCCAGATTGTCAGTACCCTTAATGCTGTGTCCTGGGAACCCATTAATAGTATTTGATTGCATCATAAGTACTAATGTTGCAAGTGGGACCGAAGTCCATACAAGAAGAGTTACACAGACACACACCATGATGCTGTCATCCAGCCACCTCCCAAGCCGAGATATGCAATTGACAATGAACGGTTGTTTTGCAACAAGATCAAGCTCCACTATTGACAGTTGTTTTTTTTAAAACTAACATACTTCCCTGCAAAAATTCTGAAATATTGTATCTTTGCTAACTTCCAGAAGCCAATGACAAAAGGTTAAAAACATCAGAAGGTTTTATATACTGTTCTTGGCTCAACAAGGAAAGCCAAGGGAAAGAGTATACAAGGGTCACAACATTTGAAAGCTCTTGTACAACTCCAAAAGACAGTTTCAATAAATGCATTGTAGCTGGAGTACTGTATTTGCATATTAGAAAGACTCCACCCTGCAGCTCCAGTTGATTAAAGGGAGGAGCTGTCAATTTCAGCAATTTAGGCTGTCTATACCACCACTTTTGTCCGTATAACTTATGTCACTCAGGAGTGTGGGAAAAAAACAACACCTCTGAGCAACATAACTTATACCAACATAAGCACGGGTGTGGACAGTATTATGTTGGAACTCATTGGGGATGGTTTAATTATGTCGATGGGAGAGCTCTCTTACTCATAAAGGGGTTACAGGAGAGATCTTACAGGGGCACAGCTGCATCGCTACAGCTGTGCTGCTAATAGCTCTCAAGCATAGACATGGCCTAACCTGCAGGAATGGAAAGCTACCGTGCCTACCCAAGGACGCGTACCCTGCACAAAAAAAAAAAGTATCGATCCTTTAGAGTACAACACTGTTCCCAGCACGCAACATTACTGGTGTGTCAAAGGACTTGTGACTAAAGGACTAAGTGACTTGTCCAAACTGATAGAATGAATCTACATATGCAATGTTGTTGTAGCCAAAGCTATGGCAGAGCTGAAAATAGAACCCAAATGGGATTCCCCTTCCCTTCTCTAATTACTGAACTACCCCACTTTACCAGTCCCTCAAATATAAGCACTGCTGGGCTAAACGAGAGATCAGCACTACACAACTAGTAGTGGGAAATGCAGCATCCAGATGGAACCGCAGAGGAGTCATAAGGTAGACAGAATCTAATCACAAGAGTAAAAATTCAGCTAGGACACCAGGGTTAACCCTATATTTTGAGAGAGAGAGAGAGAGAGCGCACACTCAACAGTATCTTTAGTGGCCACAACTAGTTAAGTTGAAACAAATTTTAAATCCCGTTTGAGAGACGGGACAAAACATCAAACCCATAATGCTCCCAACCACTTCCAGTTCAGTATTGAACAAATGAAAAGAATGCCACCTACAGAATCACTAACACCACTTCTTGCAAACTTTCTTTGAGGTCTGCTATCTCTGTAATGGCCTGATCCTCCCTTGCTTATGGTCACACAGTGTTAACTATTTTAGGAATAAAGTTTTCACCGCCTCAGTCCGCAACTCTCCTGCAGGAGCTGGATACAATCCAGTAGAGAAACACAAGCGTAACTCATGCTAACACCAGTTGTGAGAGGAGTGGAGGGGGGGGCTCCCCCACTTCTCTCACACCAGCCAGCAGAGACAGGGAAGTTTTGTTTCCTTAAGATCAGAGCTATACAACAGTCCCAGTGAATAAGCATGAAGCCTGATCTTTCGCATTGCTTCACAATACCACTGTAAACCCCAGCTTGTTCCAGTCCAAGCTTTTCTCCAGCTTCAGGCCTGTAAATCCACACAAACTGGGTCTCAAAGATTCATAAATTCTGTTCAAACCACTACTAAATAGAAGTAAAAAAATATTTTAAGCATTCAGAATTCTGGCTAACAAGACACTTCGGGAGAAATTCTGGTCCCAATGAAATCAATTACAAATCTCCTGTTGACTTCAATGAGGCCAGGATTTCCCTCTTGGTGTTTGATTCCATTTGTGTTTATGAAAACGGTTTGTGTTTGTGAAAAGCCAAAAGTAACAACCTACACTTTATTAGGTATTTGTCTGTGTTTGTTTTAAATTTTTTGAACAAACATCCCAGAGAATCGGAAGTGTTTCCTTTTTATGAACACAAGCCAAATGACATGAAGCAAATCTTTCAACACACAACCCTCCCACCACCACCACCACCACCAAGATGAGTCTTTCTCTGCAATAATGTCCCAACATTTTTGCTTGCATTCCAAAACACAGTAAACTTTCTGTGGCTCTCCTAAGCCACCACTCTATTCCTTCATGTTGCGTGTCAAACGAGGCAGTTCAAACTTTGCTGTACTATGTGTGCAAAATATTTAGTTAAAAGATTGAGCCAACAGAAGAATCATTAGCATGGTTTCTCATGTACCACTGTGGAGAGCCTTAAATAAATCCTTTAATTAAACAGCTGACTTAATGCTCATCAACATATTTAGAAGCAGTGTTGCCAACTCTATTTTATCCAAGTCTTGTGATATTTAGTGCTTTAAGAAAAGTGTCATCTTTAGAGTCATCTGATTATGTGAGAAATTCAGCTTTCACTTTAAGAAATTTCTAGTCTTCATACTTGCAAAAAGTTTGAAAATGTGAAACTAACCACTCAAAATGAAATAAAGGCAGAGAACCCAAAACTTACTTTTTTTTAAAAAACATTTACTATTGCCAACCCGAGTCAGCCAAAAATCATGGTACTTTAAAAAATATATTGTTTGACTTCCCCTTAATGGGATCAAGCATGGAGAAACTGACTGGAAGCAAAGATCAGTTAGGAAACTCACTATCGCTCTGTAGACACAGGAGGCCTGTACTAAGAACACCTTGTTAGCTTTCAAGAGTTAAAATCTAGGATGTGCTTCCTCTGGTGGGCCAATAAAGCCTAACTTTGTTACTGTAAGCCCTATCTATTCATTCAGGCTTTTCCTGAGCAAGGCAAGCAAGCTGAGGAATTGTTTTAAGCTGTTTTATTGTCATCTATTTTATATTTTAAAATGCTATTGTGTGAATATGTTCTCTGAGCATGTTATATTATAAGGCCACTTGCTTTCTAGACTAATGGTGCTGGGAACAAACATGCTCACTTCTCATGGGAATATTATGTTGCATAGAAGCGATCCCTGTTTGCAGGTCACCAGGACCCCTGTTTGAACTTGAGAACACCTTGGACAGACTGCTCAACCAAAACAAAAACAAAACAAGAAAACTAATGTAGGTAGTGTTGAAGGTGAAGCTTTGCAGGCCAAAGGAAGAAGTGATCATTATTCCCTATCTAGACTCTCTTTTTTTTTTTTTTATATCCCACATGTGCTTTTAGGCTCATGCAAGAAGTGGGTATAAAGACTCAAAATCAGTTTGCATTAGAATAGAAGAAATGTTACTGTACACTAGTAAATCTCAAGTCAAAAACTTCATATGGACTTTTAGCACAGAAACTTAAAGCCCACATATATGAAGAAAAAAAGCCAGAAGTGCTTGTAATTTCACTTATGCTTTAAGTAGGTCTCTTATCCATATGCAATCCCCCCCCCCCTCTCCCCCATTCATGGCAACAACAAAAAACAGAAAGTTACACAGAGATTCCAGTATAACGAAGCACATTGTGCTTAAGGTAACTTGTTTTAGTAAACTCATTTACATTACTCCTGTTGTGATGATTTGGGGATGCTATCTATGGTATGAGAGTGTTGAATCATGGAATGCCTCGATGCGGCATCCAGCATTTGCTGACAAGGGCAGCAGCATGTACCTACCAGATCAGATACAATGGTTGGTCTTGGTTGTTAGATCTTAAAGGGTCACCTATTCAAGCTAGTTCTTCCTACTTTTCTGTAGGGAGGGGAAGTGGACAATCCCCAGCAGCAGAACGAGAGATCCACTTGGCAAGACATATAAGCTTGAAGGAATCACAAGGCAAGACACAGGACACTTTGGGCAGGAGAGAGGGACATGCTTTTGCAGTAGGGGTGTCCTGTTTACCTGAAGGACCAGCCAAGGGCAAAGGAAAGCGAGCTCATCTAGAGAAGGAGAAGGACTACATGAGTTTCAGGAGGAGAATTCTGGATCCCTCAGAGGACTTTGCCCACATCCAAAGAACTCTTCACAGCACTGGGGAAACTGAGGCATGGAAATGCATATAGATGTTATTATTTTGTCTAGATCTGAGAATCTCTCATGCTAAGTAAAGAGTAATGCTGTTTAGCATTCTGTTGGCTTTCACTATCATGTGCCCCAAAAGAGAACCTGTGAACCCAGAGCACCACACATCTGGAGTAGTGAGAGAGGATGTGCTTAAGCTACTGTCTGAGGGGTCAGCGCGGGTACCAGGGTCTGGGCAGTTGAAATCCCAGCTCTCAGAAGTGGGTGCTAGACAGAGGATCTGTGCCCTGAGAGCATGCCTAGAAACCCAAGCCAGGGCCTGCATTCTGTTCAGACTCAGGAGGCTTAAAAGAGCACTTGGGCCCAGTGAGGTGTGCCCCCAACCTGACAGGCTGGTAAGCATCCAGCCAGAGGGAGGTCTACCAGGTCTGTGCGCGCAACACTGGTTAACTCATTTTTATTGCCCAAGCAGGGCAGCACAACTCAGATGGTTGCATTATGTCCACAGAAGAGTAAAATGTTGAAAAATAGCTTTAATTCTGAACAACAATCTTGTCATATCCTTTTAATTACTTTTCCTGTTCGACTGCAAACTGGAGGTATCTATTAAAACCCAAACCATCCTTCCTATAAGCCAAGGCTCAAATGAATAATATTAAGGGCAAAAAATCATCATCCTCTTTAGAGTGTTATTTTATCTTTTTGACAGGAGCAATTTAAAAAAAAACCCAAACAAACACAAAAAAAAAAAAACCTGCAGAAAGGAGAAAAGATTCCACTTTTGTCAAGCAGCTTACAATAATGAGAAATAAAAGCTCCATGACCATTTCCCCTATCTCTAAGGGAGTGAGGGAAAAATAATACCTACAATTCACAAAGCACTTTTACTATGGAGTGCTACAGTTTTTGTTTTTTTAATTCAAGTATTTCCCTTTCCTATACGCTGTTCTTCATCTACATTGGAATGACACTTGCTTTAGTTTTGCTGCTAGTCATACCTTGTCTCTGAATACTGTATGGTACCATACATATACATAGCTAGTCATATTTTATATTACGATCTAAGGGAGGTATGTTTTCACTGTTCTAGCATCTCATCTTTTCTACTCACCATCCACCTAGGCTTGACATTTTTTCCTAGAACAAATATGAACAAGTTTCAAATGTGAAGACAGAACAGACAAGTTTGACCATAATACAATTACATGGTCACAATTTCAAAAGTGGGCTTTTTATGATCAGATGTAATATGCATGATATGGCTATAGCCTCCAGCAAGGGGAAAGGGGAGAAAAAGAAAAGATTCAGGTCTTTCAGCAAACAGAAGTTTGTATAAAATTATTCAAAGATACAGATACGCAAGAGTAATTTAAAGCTTCTTAAAGTGTTCTTCCAAGAAAAAGGATATAAATCAACTTAAATGCAATTAACTCTGACTTCCAGTTATTCACAGCACTCCGTGAATGGGTCTGGATAGTTTTTCCCTACAAAATATGCAGTAAATTTGCTAGCTTTTCAAAAGGGTCTTGGGAACATCTGACCCACTCAACATGAACACACTTCTCCACCTCCTCACACACCACGGTCCTTCACCATTGTGTTGTATTTTCAATCTAAATTACAGTACAAAGCTCTCAGAGCAAGAACAGTCTTTATAGTGTATTTGCTTATAAAGTACCGAGACTAGCTACAGAGCTATATATAGATGGAAAATGCAGGCTGTACATGTAAAATTGTGTTATTTAAATTTTATTCTAACTAACAGAAAGTACCATATATATACATAATTCAAGAGGTTTAAGTAATTTGGCTCACTGGTTTTTATTAAGCTTGTTTTTTGAGTCATTCACAGTATGTGTGTTATTAAGATGAGGAGTATTTTCCTATAAGATTCTCAGACCTTCATAGCTAGTTACTCCCTATGCCAAAATACAAGTATAACACCACCAATATTCTTGCTGCTGTCAAAACACAGGTGGAAGTCCTGGAACATAGGTCCTATTAAAATTTATATCTAAAATTGAAGTGCTATACCATGTTGTCTCATATTTTTTAGCATTTCTTTTCGGCATGTTCCCTTAAATTCACTGGATTATTATAGGAGTGCTGAATTCATTTAATTAAAATTGCCAGGAACACCTTGACCTACAGAGGTATTAAATAAAACAAAACAAAAAACCTTCTTTCCCATGCCATTTTAATGCTTGTCCCTTGTGCCACTCTTTATTACAACCATTTGAAATAACAGTGAACAACTACACAACACTTTTTTTTAGTTTCTTAAGAACTATCCTACTTGTTTGGGCATCTTATCTTGGTTTGATTGAGTTTACCTTAAATTTGTGCCTTATGTGATATTTTAAATAATTAAACCAAGTCAAGACACTAAGTCTCCCAGAAGACTGTCAAGTTTCTTTAAATAACAAAAATAATTTAAAAAACAAACAAACAAAAAAAAAAAACAGAGCCATCATTTAAAAACAAAAACAAACCAAGGAGTATTTTTCCTCCACTCTTGAACTAAAGAATTGGCTGGAGAGATTTTCCTCAGATATTTTCTTTTTAAAATGTAAACATGTACACAAAGACAAGAGTGCAAATTTTCAGCCCAGATGGTGGTGTTTTGTGCCTTTATCTAAGTACCATCTGAGCACTTATAAGCATGTGAAAATAGCAGCTTAGGACAAATTGTTTTGAATCCTTCACTACCATAGCAGAGCACCGTCAAGGTCCCACAACAATAGAAGTAGCACATCAATTCAAGAACATACAGTACATACTATTGTATCTGAAGTGGTTATAAAGCACAATGAGGGGTTTTAGCTTTCAAATTGAGAATACACTAGTGAACTCATGTGCATCTCATCTGGAAGACTGTTCTACGCTTGAGAATAGGTATTGCCGAGTTACTGTTACTTGGACTCCAACTCTAGGGCCTGGTCTACACTGGCGACTTAGGTCGATTGAAAGTCCCTTAATTCGAATTAATTACTCCCACATCTAAACTGGCACCACTGTTAATTCGAATTAAGGTGCCTGTAAAATCGACTTAATAAGACCACCTCTGCAAGTGGTGTAGTGCTTAATTCGAATTAGTGTCAGTGTAGACGCAATGGGACTTAAATCGAATTAACTGACCTCTAGAATTATCCCATAATGCCCCATTTTGACCGCTCTGGACAGTTGCGCTGTGCTGCTCTGTGGTCACACTAGCAGGAAAAGTCTGCTCCCCTCAAGCCCCTGGAATTTGAATTTCCATTTTCTGTGCTTCCTGCCAGCCTGGAGAGAGGTTTGCCACTGTACTCAGCATGGCTACAGCAAAGCCCAAACGCGCTTCAGCATGGAGTCAACCAGAGGTCTTAGACCTCACCAGCACATAGGACAGCACAAATGATCCCGTGGAAGGCACATCTGGTGAGTTTTCTTTCTTATTAGTATTTCTGTCCTTGTACGTTGGGGGCGGGGGAATGAGGGGGATCTCAGGCGTTTTGTTGACTGTCCTAGGTGGTTACCCAGGGCTCAGTTTTTGTGTGTGTTGAGAAACGCTACGTTTATCATCAGTTGATATCACATGGAAAATTTAATGTATGTAATCTGTTATCCCTCCCTCGCCTGGAAAAAGTTTTCAGGGGAGGGCTGCCTTGTTCCTCACTCCACAGTAGGATTCTTCTCTGCAATCAAGGCAACCAGCATTCCCCCCACCCCCTCAACAAACCGTCCGCAGTTGCTCTCTGTAAGGGTTTGAAATGCAAGCAGAGAAAGGAAATCATTTGCTACATTGTTTCATGGGCTCATTATGGAAATTGTTACATTTGTATCAGTTTCTTCACTATGCTAACTATGGCACCCTTGTTATTTTTCTTTCATTCTGTAGACACCTCGGCAGTGGCCCGACCCTTAAGAAATGCTGCGGACAGACTGTCTCAGATTAGAAAAAGGAAAATAAAAAAAAAGCAGAGATGACATGTTTTCTGTGATCCACAAGCCCCTGCAGGACCATGGAAAAGTACCCCTTGCGGTTTATATACTCGGTCACCAGGTGTGCAGGTGCTAAGATGGCAATGTGCGTCCCATCATTGGGCTCCCCTCCAGTTTGGGAAGCCCATTGTGGCAAACCACTCCACTATGTCCTGCACATTTCCCAAAGTCACTAGCCTTCATAGCAGAGGTCTATGTAATGGCACTGCACACTTGATTTACGGCTATGCCCACTGTAGATTTACCAACTCCAAATTGATTCCCAACCGAGCGGTAACAGTCGGGGGTTGCCAGCTTCCAGAGAGGGATGGGGACTCTCTTCTCCACCGTCATAGCTTGTCTCAAGCGAGTGTTCACGCGCTTCAGGGATGGTGCCAGCTCCGAGCACAGTTCGAGGAAAGTTGCCTTTCACATATGAAAGTTTTGCAGCCACTGATCATCATCCCACAGCTGCATAACGATGCAGTCCCACCAGTCTGTGCTTGTTTCCCTGCTCCAGAACCTGCGCTCCACGGACTGCAGATGACACATTACAGCCCTCAGCAATTGGGAATTGGTCTGCTTGATGGCTTGTAACAGGGCAGTCTCGGTGGCATCGGTGTAGTGTCTTCTTCGCCTTCTTGCTCTATTTCTAAAATAATCAATGATAAGCCGCGATGTATTTGTCACATTCACAATTATAGTGCAGAGTTGAGCTGGATCCATGTCTCTGCAGCAATGGTGATTGGGGGGAGTAAAAAAATGGTGTGAAAATACTTTTCCTGTTTGTTTGGGAGGGGTGGGGGGAAAAGGGAGGGGGAAACAGCATTGCATTCTGGGATGAAGACACTTGTCCCAACAGCCACCATGGCTAGTTGCACTGTGGGATAGCTACCCACATTGCACTGCTTTCTAATTTGAATTAAGGCTGGTCAGTGTGAACGCAAGAGACCAGTGCAAACAGCGTAGTGTGTACATGCTGCTGTGATTTCTAAAAATCGGCTGCTGAAAGTCGAAGTAAACTCATTCGAATTACCGCAGCAGTGTACACATAGCCTAGGAGGGCAAGATGCTACTGCGTAGCAGCAGACTTAAAACTAGTGAAAAAGCTTTTAATTTAATGGTTTCTGGAACATGTCTCTGCCTATTGGAAAAGAAAAGACACCAAGCATTGGCTAGTGGCTGGCAGTCATCTGTTTTTTCACTCAATTGTCATGATGGAATCATCAGACCATGAGGGAAAGTGGGGGGGAAAGGGGAGATGATTTTATGAGATTATATTAATTGTGTGCATTGACATATGTGTAACTCAAACATTAATGGTCCGATTTTTCAGAGCTGCTCAACACTTCTGGGAAAAAAAATCAGGACACAGGTAAGCTTTCACTAATCCCCAAGCACAGCCTGTCTTTTTGCCTTCTTCTAAGCAGAGGCTTTACCTACCTACTGAACTGTCACCTACTTTCACATGGTACAATAGCCTGCCTCACACCGCATGGGCATTTGGATCATGTACATTGAGAGGCTGAAGTGGGTTAAGTCTTTTTGATCTACTTTAGTTTTTCTAAAGTGGTTCTTATCACCTCCCCCAAATACTACAGTCCACTGAAGCACTCTGCAATAGCTTCTTCAAAGAAGACCATCCACAACAACAGAACAAATGATACTTCACTCAACCGAACCTCAGGAGGAGTGAAATTCTTAGTATAAAAACATTGCTCAATTTCCAGGATATCACTGAATTTGTAAAGAGATGCAATGTGAATTTTTCACTATGTAAATAGTCAAACTGTTCTATTTAGTGTGACGTTCTTTGTCTCGAAACCATACAACACTGTCTTATCATTTAGAACTAGACTAAACACTTCACATGCTGTAGGGAACAATCTTATACAAAACAGGGGAATGGATCAGATAGAGGTCTTTTCCAGCTCTAATTTCTAAACCTTTAATTCTGGTTCTAAACACCTTTTTAAAAATAGGTTACCTATGGTGTGGTAACCCACTGAAGACTGGATTTACAATGCAATAAATATAGCTTGTTCCTCCCCAGCAGCAAAATGGCAACCTCACTGAGCCTAGGCAGATCATGCATCATGTAAAAGTATCTGCTAGAGCAGTTATTCAAGAGACAGTTTAATCAGGGGTCATAAGACATTTCACCCACCCCCACAACTGCTCCTTTTCACAGGCTTTCCCTCCTTCAAATCCAGAGCATAATTCAGTCCCTCTGCTTTAAAGCAACCACAAATATTGCATTTCTGCTGCAAGTCAAAAGAAATTATTTCCCTCCAAGCCTTAATAGCCCATAGCGATCCATCAACACTATCTCCAGAGAAATTCAGAGTGATGTTCTCAGTTAGGCTCAGTGAACGGCCACAAGTGACTTCTGAACACTGAATAAGTTGACCTCTCTACACAGCCAGACTACTGCCAGAATGTTTGATTTTAAATATATTTTCTGGAGTGATGATTGATAAAGAACTGACAGCACTGGGAAATATTTTTATCCACAGGATGAGTACAAGCAGACAGTGATAGTGACCTTAATGCTAGAGAGACCAAAGTCTCTGGAATTGAGAGGGAATGTGGTCCCAGGTCTTTCCTTGGGGGGTAAAAAACACAATAGCAAGCTGTGCAAAAGTTAACAATGGTGCTAGGATGACAGGGGTCCTAATAAATTAGACAACAGTAGGACATTGAATTTTCCCATTTAGAAACAAAAGCTGGATTTGAATGCCAGCCATGGAGTTCACCATTTGCTGCCAATAAACTATGCCATTTAACTCTTTAACTAAAGCATAATTTTCCACTTCTTAATCTTAATAGCATTTTTCTTCCAGCTTCAGAGATTATCGTTAGACTACACCAGAGCTACCAGAAATTTAAAAAACTTGGAGAAAATAAGGATAAGCTCCATATGGAGATTTGACTTATTTACTGTATAAAGATGATAACTTACCAGAGAAGTCTAAAGTTATGATAGTAAGTATTTTGTTGTCTATTTATAATCCCTGAACAGGCTGAGACACTGTTACCTCACAGATCTGCTCTCGCCTAATACCCTGCAGTGCCAGTAAAGGTCACAAAGTATTTTTGCTGCTGGTTCCTGGGGTGTAATCCTTTCCCCATTGAAATTGATGGTAAAACTCCCACTGACTTCAGTGGGGCCAGGATTCCATCCCCTAGAGTGCAATTCAAGGGGTGGGGGCAGGACACTCTCATCCAATTCTTATTGTCTTTGAAACCTGCCCCCTCTCCCCTCTTGTTCTGACAGAGCCAATTTAGCAAGCCCCAAGACAGGACAGAATACGGATTCCTTTTGTTTAGTGTTTGTCAGCTGTGTTTGCACGTGGTTACCTTGAGTTTTCTATTACCATTTAGAATATAAAGACATGCTGGCAACATGATTTGTAATAGCAGTCCAAGTGCTGTCACTTGTTAAAGGTGACAATGTAGCACTTTTTTTTCCTTTTTTTAATACCCGCAATGGCTATGACAATAGGCACTCTATAAAGAAACAAAACAAATCAGCATCTGAAATAAAAAGGTATTTACCATCTTTAAGGACCATTTAAGGACTATATTCCAAGGGACTAACCACTTTAGCAGCATTAAGACGAATTACCAAGTGCAAGCTATTTAGAAATTGGAACCCAACCAATAGTCCTATGTGTTTGAACTATTCCAGTTTTCATCAGAAGATATGAACATATAACTTTTAATTTCAGTTTGAGGTGAGAGGTCACAGCCTAACTATCACCATGTGCTGTTTATATATAACTAGGCAGACTTCTTCCTACTTTATTTCGTCACACCCCACAAGAAACCCCCAAAACCCACTCTCCCTAATCCACAAGTAGCTTTAGTTAGGTAAATATTTCAGTTCTTGATTCTGGACAATATATTTTTCTGATTCACTTCCGCTGCAATTTTAATCATCTCCTACATGTATAACTGTGCTTACAAAGCAAGCTGAACTATTTGGAGGAGACGTTCATGTCTGTATTTTAAGTTATAGATGAGTCTGGAACAAAAAAAGTGACTTCATTCATGCATTTTTACTTTATTCTCAGTTTGAAGTCACTAAACATGAAGAGACTAAAGCTATATCTACACTGTACCACAGTGCAGACTACAGGGGCATAAACAGCAGAGTACACCAAAGTGTAGTACCCTGAAAACCTGTGTGAATGCTGCTGGTGCAAACTAAAAGGAACTTAGTTCGCATTGACACTGTCCTGTTTGAAAGATGATGCTTTTAGTTCATGCCAGCAGTGTCGGGGGGTGGGGAGTAGTTAGATCCCCACACTTTGGTGAGCTTTGCAATTCACACACCCCTAGTCCTCACTTCAGGGCAGTGTAGACAAGCCCTGACAAGACAGCTGAAGTTCTTGCACTTGTACAATTTAATAACTTGATTTTTCTCACAGCTGTATCACAAAAAGAGATGGGAAGACAACACTAGAGAGCTTCAAGAAAGCAACTGTTCAAAGCCAAGAAAAATGAAGTCTTACAAACACTGATGTATGAAAAAATCTCTAGCTCCTCAATTGCTCTTCCTTCTCCTCCTCCTAGCCCCCACCACCCCAAGAGAGTTTGCTTTTAACAAAAAATAAATAAATAAATCACAAAGGGGAAAGCAGCCAGCCTATGAATCTCTTTAAGAAAGTCTAATAGCCAACATTTTACACCTAGAATGTCTAAATTAGGTACCTAACTAAAAGTGGCTTGATTTTCAAAGGGGTGGAGCACCTGCAGATCCAATTGGCCACAATGGGATTTGTGGCTACCCAGCATTGTTTTTAGATTAGGCCAGTTTTAGGCTAACTTCCGACCCTAAGGTTTGAAAAAGTTGGCAAATGTGTTTTACAAGTTTAACAACAAATGCTTCCTGCTAGAACTGGTGTTATGTGTCCAAGTTATAAAGTGTATTAAGTTTCAGAGGATGCAGGTTTGCAATAGGTTTTGCCTTCATTTTCTTCTATACTTATTCAGAGACATCCTTTGTCAGATTCCTGTAAGTTGTTTTGTACCCAGGGTCTAGAGTAGACAGAGGACATGGAATGACACTCATAAAAACATCACACAAATCCTACTTTCTCACTTCAGTGGTCAAAGCTCTGGTTCACTGCTTCCTCCCTGCCACCTTACCTCTAAGCTCCCTCTCTGAGGTAGAAAATGCACTCTGGTACCATTGAGGTAGGCTTAATGTTGTCTGCATTCTTTATGAGACATTGAATTTCATTTCTGCCATCTCTGGACACCACAAGCTAAAGCACAGAGGCCTGGGAAGAGATGCAGAAAGATCTAAGTGCAAAGTTGAGCAGTACCTGTGCCTCCTCAATAACTATAAAGTACTTCTCTCACCACCTCCAAAAACAAGAAAACAAACCAACCAAGGAGGATGGGGGAGGAAAGGGTAAGAGAGTGAGCAGTACTGGGGCATGAAGCCAACAATAATTTTATTTCCAAGAGCTCTCCCTGCTCCCAAAAAGCTTTCAATGCCCTTCCAATGAGGCAAGTCAACAAAGATGAAAAAGAAGCATAAACCACATAAGGCTGGGGGAGAATTATGAGATTATCAAGAGACATACGACTGTTGGAATTATTTCAGCAACATGACACTCTTAAACACAACAACAGGAGGCCATTTTAGCTGCTTCAAGTCACAGAAGGTGTTACTACAAGTTACATTAACATAGCAGCTTTCACGTACATCACAGGGCACTGCAATATTTAATACTATAAAACTAATCAGCAGTTAAGGCAGAAAATCTTTTCTTCACCCTACATTTGAACATCAGTACAGAAGCACTACAAGTGTATAGGAAACACACTGTATAATCAAGTGGCAGAGTACAAAAAGTCCTGGCTCCCATCACCTCTGGATTATAGTAAGGACAGGTAAGCAATTGGCTGATTCCAGTCTGGATGAGCAGGTAAAGTAAGATGAGATATCACTTCAGCATGCTGGTCCGCATCCTTAAAAGGACAACTTTTAAGTCAAATGCAAAACTTCGTAAGAAAATGATTTGACTAGATCATCCAACTCTTAAGGTCACTTCATAGACATGTTGAAAGTATAATTGCTGCAACAGACACCCCAACATGAGCTGTGTTCATATGTCAAGGGAAAACCAACCACTCCTGGCATTTGTATTGGGCCAAGAAAAATCCAGTGCTTTTGTACTTCCTGAGCTGCTCGCACTGGACTGATCTCTCTCACCCAAGTTCTACCTCCTGCACTCCCTCTGTGACCAGCATAATAAATAATAATACACCTTTTATGAGCACCAGTTGCTGGTTTCTAAAAAATCCACTATTATTTCCATGACACTCCAAACTTTCCAGGAACAGCAGTATCAAATATTCCCAAATTCTTATCTTATCTAGGGACATGTTGCTCTACTAGCCATTTTGTCAGGGGCATAACCTTTAATTATTTAACAGAAAAGAATATGCTGACCTAGAGACTGAAGGCTAGAATACAAGCAAATAATAATAAAAAGTTCCTTTCCTTTGAGATTTAGACTTCTCATGTTACCTTTCTTTTTACAGGTCTGTTGTCCTTTCAGATAACATGAACATTTATGGCTTAAACTACTTTGTTTATTTAATATTCCTTTTACTTTGGTCTTGATGTAGGTTCCACAACATCTAATCACAGAATTGAGCCTTAGGTGTTGCAAATGTCCTCCTACATTTTAATCATATAGTTTTTGACTCTCAGAGACACCAGCTGAAATTAGATTGAAGTCACTGAGCTTCCCTAAACACACACGGGGAAAAAGATTTAAAAAGAACATTATCCATTTTGTTTAAACCAACAGGATACAGAAAGTATTGAAAGAAGAGCTAAGACTTTACTGTAACATCTAATAAGCAGAGATCTCTGGTTTAAGAGTGCAAAATAAATGCCGTTTTAGTATGTTACAGCATTCTGCAGTTCTCCCTCCGCTCAGAGCTGGAATCTGAATTTTTATGGGGGTAACATTTTTCCAAGCTAGAAATTCTTGGAACTAATCATTAACCTTATAAACATTCCCCCACTTTCTGCATTTTCCACAGTTAATGAGGGATTACTTGCAGCCCAATAAATGAAGCAGACAGAGGCACAAGAGAGGTGCAGTTCCTGCCAGAAAGCATTCAAGATCTTTTTGCAAACCAACGCTAACTGAAAAAGAGGGATTTCACACCCCTCTTAAGAATCCATCCCTCTCGCACACATCCTATAGGCTCGTCGCTCCAGAGAGGCGCGCAGACCGCAAGGGAACGTGCTGGGACCCAAGGCATGGAGAGGACCCGTGGACTTGTGAGGAGGGAAGAGCTGGAGAAACAAGGTCCAAAAGGCAGCGGGCTAAGTCACCGCTGGGGGGGTCTATCCGCAGCTCTGCCAGGAATAAACTGGGTGTCCCTGGGCAAGTCACTTCACGCCTGTGCCCAGTGCTTACTTTGTAATGAAAGAGGGGCCAGGGCTCAAGGAATTTTTTTACATCCATATCTGATGTGCCAGTGGGAGGGGGGGTCTAGGCACTGCCGAGCACTGCGGTGCCACAGGTCGGGCAGACCCGCCTCCCCCTGCCGGGGCGCCCTGGGGAAGGGCGGGCTGTGCCATTCATTCCCGCCCGCGGTGGAGCCTGCAGAAGTTAATAGTTAATGGGCGGCTGCTGTTCCCAGACCTGGCCGGGCAGGGCTGCCTCCCCTCCCTGCCCCCAGCCGGCCCGGGGCTTTACTCACCGCCGTCCAGCCGCACGAGCTGGGGCAGCCGGTAGGTGCTGACCAGCAGGTCCAAAGGGACGGGCACCGCGCTCCACTTCACCTCCTGCAGACTGGAGCCCGGCGAGGGGCCCGGGTCCATCTTCCCTGCCGCTGCCGCCGCCGGGCCCGGGGAGGGGGAGCCGGGCGGGCAGAGCTGGCAGGCGGCGGCGGCTCCTGCCCGGCGGGGTGCTGCAGCCAACAGGACCGAGCTCAGCGGCTCCTGCTGCTGCCACTGCCGCCGCCTCCGCTTCCCTTTCCCCGGGGCATGCTACGCGCAAGGTGCCACTCGCCCGGCGGGGACTGCTGCAGCTGCTCCTCCAGCCCCCCGGGGGCGGCTGCCGCTGCTGCTCCGCGCTCGGCTCGCCGCGGCGCCTGGCCCAGGAAACGCCATCCCCGGCTCCCTCCCCTCCCCTCCCAGCACTGACTAATCAACAGGGGGCGAGGAGAGACGCCTGCGCAGCCGCCGCCGCCGCTGCTCCTCCCCGCTCGCTGCCCGGAGGAAAGCGCCGGGCCGGCTCAGCCCGCCTGGTTCCCCTCCTGCTCTCCCGGAGCGCGCGACGCCAGCTCCAGTCCGCGCGCGCAGCAGCAGCAGCAGCCGCCGCCTGCCTAGGCTGTCCCGCTCGCTCCCCCCTGCGACCGCTCCGCCGGCCTGCAGCCGCCTGCTGCTCCGAGCCGCTAGCGGGCGGGCAGCCCCGGTAGCTACCGAGAGACACACGTAGACCAGCCCCACAGCTCTGACCTCCCGCGCTGCCCAGCTTGGCCGCCGCCTTTCTTTGTGCGGCACAGGAGCGTAGCCCATGCCTATCCGGAAGGGGTAACCTTTGTACAGCCCTGTAGCAGGAGCGATGCCTGCTCTCCACGCAGCAGAAGTCTTTGTGGCCTTAAACAGCAAAATAAAGGTCGCCAAGAGGCTACACATTTCTTCTTCCCAGGCTGGGAGAAGCTGGTTTGCCTTACTGATCACCGTTTGATCGCCTAAAGTCGGCTCCTGGTTCTTCTCCCGACTTTGAAATTTGCATACCCTGTCCTGCACCACATCCTCACCCATCTGCAAACATCTATAGCTAATCTCTATAGATGGTATTTTGTAACATGTTAAACCCTAAACTACAAGAACATAAGCATGGCCAAACTGGGTCAGACCGATGGTCCATCTAGCCCCATATCCTGTCTTCCGACAGTGGCCAATGCCAGGTGCTTCAGAGGAAATGAATAGAACAGATAATCATCAAGTGATCCATCCCATCGCCCATTCCCAGCCTCTGACAAAAAAAGGACACTGAGCTACAAAGACCCTCCAAACTTAATATTATTCTCCTGTAGAACTCTGAAGTCTTTAAGGGCACTTTGTTCTCTTTACACTAGCTTACATAAACTTTGCAAGTGGGTTTGCATAATTTCAGAACCAAATTCTACATCTGAAAAGATAATGGTACTAATTTTACAAAGTGTTTGCGCTTTAAAAATTGTTCAGAGTGCTATACTGCAGTGAGTTCCCAGAATTTTTGTTAGCAAAATCTCTTAAGTGGCAAAGATAGCACATAATGATGCAAAGTAAAGTATATACTGTATATAATTTCCTTTTACATAAATTGTATGTTTTAAGATAAACTCCCTGGGCTCTCTTTTCTTCACACACATTAGATGTCCATTTGTTATTTCCCTGTGCATGGAGGGGAAGAGAACAGATCCCTTTGAATACATTTTTTGTCTAAACTAAGTATTCTTGATTATTTGTGTTACTGTAGTGACTAAGAGCCCAAATCATGGACCAGGACCTCATTGTGCTAAATGTTGTACAAACACAAATAGGCAAATGTTCAGCAGCTTCACTCTTCTTATCACAGCATTTTTGAGCTAGGAGTTTGCATTAAATCTCCACCATTTAATTCAGTACTGGAGATTTTGCCTGTGGAATTCATATCACATTAGGAAAGCTATCCAATTAAGCTACAGATCAATTTTTCAGTTTTCACGTGTGACAATGTTTGAACATTTAGGGCATGAAGACAATTAAATCAGGATTTTAAACTTATTATTATTACATATGGGAATATTAAACATATGTTTGGTTATCATGGCATGAAATTTATCTGTTCAATGACCTTTTTAAACCAGAGATTAGACTTCTTTTCAGAAGGGGTTTGTAATAAAGTCTTTATTTTGTAGAACCAGTATTTTATTTAACGTTGTGATTCTTTGCAATGAGTGTAAAATTAGTGTAGGCAGTGAGAACTGTTTTAAATCCATAAATAAAACAAATAAACCAAATGGGGAAACCAATTCTAAGACAACATATTGTATTGTGATGAGTTCACTGTGTTCGCTTTGTCGTCAAAACTCTGATTTTATTAATTAGGTTGTGTGAATTGCATTGCAGAATCATTTGTGAACATTAGCATATTTAAAATGGTATCAGTAGTATTTCCATTATACAAGTATTTTTTCAGTGATTTATAACAGGCTTGTAAAAATTCACTTATAAGATCACACTCCAGGAGTGATAAACTCTAGTTATGATATTGACCCAGATTGTGGCTGATCTTTTTGCTAATGCACAAAGGAGGTGACGTAGCAAAGAGGCTTCTTTCTTCTTACACCACTTCCAACATCCCACTAAAAGCCCAGATTTGCAATCTCTGTTAGACCCACCTTGGAATGGAAGCAACCTGAAAGGGGTGTGGAGGAGGAAGGACCATCCATAGATTTACCCCCTCCATTTGCTCTGAACAGCAAGGCGGGTCAATTGCAGAAAGAGGTACAAACCGCACAATCCTGTGACACAGCGGTTGTGAGACCCATTGTGCATATTGTGCTACAGACAAACCTAGGTTAAAGACAGTTTGCTCCCCATAAGACAGTATGGTTTTGTACCCACTACCGCAACATGGGCCTGTGTCTTAATTGTTCAGTTGGGCCCTGTTTCTTCAGAGCTCTAATGGTGGAAAACCTTCATTCTTTAATCTCAATTATGGCACTTTTAGATGTTACTGTACTTGTAACAACAGTTAAGTATTAGAATATATTCAGACACAAGTGTGAGTCTTAATTTGTGTCTCTTTAATAAATTAATGTTTGAAAAGTGTTTGGAAATCGTCTTGTGGAAAGAGCTGTTGAAATGCAAAGTGATATATTAGCTAAAATTTAGCTGAGGGAATCAAAACATTATATTAGCTAAAATTATTAGCTAAAATTAGCTAATATCACTTTGCGTTAAAAGCATTATTCTAACTCGGGAAGCAAAAGAATGGTTTGAACTTGCCACTGGTTTAACAAACACAGTGAATGTAGACTGTGAGATATAACAAGTTATAAAATAATTTACAAGACCACGGTTAGACGTATTCACTGGGACCTGAAGCACCTTTCTAGTAAGAACTGGTTTTAAACATGGTGCTGGCTAGCATGCTTTGCATTCCAGTGAAGAAACAGCCTCAGAATATGGTTGTAAGCTTACCTACCTCGAACCTCATGCAAGATGCTTGAAATGTTTAATAAGTCACTTTTAGAGGAAGTGACTATGCTAAGGGAAGACCTAATATCAGTTATTCCTAAACCAGAGAGGCCATGATATGTTCCAATTATTGGCCAATATTTCTTATTAACAGTGATGTCTAATTATTGCCAAAAAACTCTGGCAATGAGACAAGAGAAGGTTTTGGACTTTATCATACACCCAAATGAAGTCAGTTTTGGCAGAGGCTGTCATGGCTCTGATAACCTTAAAAAACATATTGATGTAATAGCAGTGAAATATGATGATTCTGAACCACAAGCCATTTTAGCCTTACCTGTGAAAAGGTTTTTGACAGAGTAGGCTTTAGGTATGTATTTTGTGCCCTACAAAAATTTGAATTTGGACCTGTGTTTAGTTCCTGGATCCAACTGTTATAGTCTTACTATCCTCTTACATCACAAAGTGACTTTGGATACCTTCAGCATCTTTAGGAGCACTAGACAAGGGAGCCCACTGACTCCATTACTTTTTGATTTGGCTCTTGAGCCCCTGACAGCAGCTATACAGCTTCATCCAGATATCTGTGGCATAAAACTTGGTTCCATGGAGTATAAATTGATGCTATATGCAGACAATGTCCTTTTGCATATATCCAAGCCACAAACCACTATTTCAGCCCTCTTATAGCTGATTCCAAAATTCAGATCAATATCTGATTAAAAAATAAATTTGGAAAAATTGGAACTATTTTAAATCTTCCAATTGTCATGTAGTGGGACTTTCTTTCAATGGAATTTCTACAGACAAACTGATACAATTAAGTAGGTAGGTATAAAACTAGCAAGAAATATTACCAAACTACTGAAGAAAAATTTAGATCCTGTACTCTCTCCGTTAGTGATAAAAATTGGTGGCATCCTCTCTCCCTGAGCCTGTGGGGAAGGGTTAACACAATAAAAATTAATATTCTGCCTAGGCTCCTCTATAAGTGGCCTATCTGTACATAGCCTTCCATCTTATTTTAGAAAATTTAACAGCATTACTAGAGCTTTCCTGTTGGGCCCTGGATATCACCCATGACTATAATTTAACATCTCTATCTTCTATACGTAAGGGGAGGGTTGGGCTCCAAGACCTACAAAATTACTATTATACTTTTACATCACAGATATCAAACTGGTTACTGTATGTTAACATCCTTGTACCAACATTGGTGGAAACTGAACAGGTATTAATGGATCTAATTTCCCCTGCAAGTCTATTTGGTTCCTTGTTTTGCCAGTGGAGAAAAATAAGGTGTCTACAGTGGTCACTGTGTGAAGGGTCTGGATAGCCTAGTTAAGAGCTACTAATTTCATCCTTGCCCCCATGCAAAAGTATCCATTTGGGGGTAACCCTGACTTGCATTTTGGGAACAAACCTATAATTTGGAAGAATGGGTGAGCAGAGGCATCATATGATTTCCCAATTAGTCAGTGACAAGGGCTTTGTTTCTTTTCTAATACTAAAGCAATGAGATGATCTACAACCATCCGTGGAGTGGCACTATTTACAACTAAGACACATGCTAATATATCAGTTTGGCCCGGAAACTGTAAGACTACCAGAGGTTCAAGAACTACTGAAATGTTTGATAAACTCCCTAGACCCATGCCCACTTTGTTGGCTTAATAAAGAGGAACTCCGTTAGACTGGAGTTCTTTGTGAAAGCATGAGAAGAGGCTTTTTCACAGCCCTTAAAGGAATCCCAATGTCAGAGTTTCTGTAATTCTCAGGTTACACTGGGTTGAAATGTAGTGGACATCAGAAAGGTTGCATCAGATAAAAGCCTTATCTTCTGATTTTTGTTGGCACTGTAACAAAGAAAAAAGAACCACATGCCGTGGGATGGTCCAACAGCTTTTGCCAGGCTATGGCAAGAGCTGGACACAAGAATTAAAGTAGTGCTCTGCTCCAGCAGCCAAATCTCAGTCAAAAATTATTGTGCCTCCCTAATGTGGGCAGTGGTTGGCCCATAACAAATAATAGAGGATGAAATGACCTGGAGTAAGCAATACAAGAAAATACCCATGTTCAAAATCTTGATTAAGATTCAGAAATGTTATCTGGGTTTGGTATGGATCAAACTGAGCCATCAATTACACCTGTTCAGATCCACTGCTCATTGGTGTAACCAGAGAAAAAATTAGCCCCCATTTCTTTGTTTACAGTTTCTTGTCCAAATTCTGTCCTCACTTAAACCAGTGATGATCCAAACAACAAATCAATTGAATTACTCTGGATTTTTACAGGTGTAACTGACAGTAGAATTTGGCAAAATGTTATTATTCATTCATAGAGGATGGTATAACCAATTAAATTAATAATCAAGTAGGGATACATAACATCCATGCCAAAGATCATTATAATTAACCAAACAGGAATATGTCAACAGCTCTCCCTCTGCTTCCTATTCTTTATTTGATTTGTGTGAGTGTGAAGTGTGGTGTGGTTATTCTTAATTAAAATAAACCCACAGGATCTGATTCTATTCTTACTTATTACACTCCATGGAAGTCCTTAATATTATACCAGTACAAAAGGAGTCCAAGTGAGAGCAGAATCAGATTCTCAATGTATTTATACTGGGAGAAAGCGATATATGTATAGATTAAAAAGTCAGAAAAACTAAATTAACACATTCAATAAACATACTGAAAATATCTATTACAATTATTTTATAAAACTATAAAACTTATCAGCTACATATTGACCACTAGATACATTCCATTGTTCTGATGTACAAATTAAGAGGATTCATACGTCCATGTGTAACAGGATGAAGTCTTTGTCTTAGCATCTAGAGTCCAGTGAATAATAATTGATTATTTGGTATTCTATATATACTGTGCAATATTACCTTAGTATAAAGACATGTATTTATCAACTTCTGTTTTTTTCCTTCATCCTGAAGTCTGTCTGTATAACATATATACATTAGATATGTTTTTCTCATCTCTTTTGGTCCTCAGTTACACTTGTGCAGCTTCATTTTGCATTGGTATTACAAAAACAATACAAACTCTTTAAACTTAAAAAAACAAAACAAAAAAACCAAAAAAAAATGTATCCAGAAAAGTATGTTAAGTGACCACCCAAGGGACCAGCAACATCTCAGTTACTTATCGATAAGTCTCTAATTTTAGCTCAATAAGACCTGGATTGGAAATCTTGGGAATATTTTAGATTGGTCACTTATATCAGAGGGTTGCATGTCTGAGGGGCTCTTGTTGTAGAGTTCACTATGACAAGAGACCGACAAGGAAACAAATGTAAGGCAGATATTAACTTCAACAAAAGGATTGTACATTTAAGTTCAATTCCCGCAAACATTGGCATATATGAACAGTCTCACTGTCATAATCATAAAGGCCCTAAATGCAAATAACTGATTTAACTTCACTTTAAGAACTTGGAAATAGAACATTCATGTATATACAGTACGGTAGCCTGTAAATGTCAATACTGACAGCAGCAAGATTTCTGTAACATACAGAGATCACCTAAATAAACAAATTCATTTTAATACCTTTGTGTATTCCTATAAAATATTTAACATTTTCTGAAGTAAGACAGAAGTGGATGTGTCATTTCACAATCGGCAGCAAGTTTTCTTTGTCTTACTTTCATTTAGATCCACCACATCTAAGTCATTCAATACAGAGGAATTCTGCAAAGCAAATTAAAATGAACATATCATTAAGACTCATGCAATTACACTACATTAACATAGATGCTTGAACATTCCTTTCCATGAGTGGACTCATTAGGCTGCCCATCACATATTTGAGCTTTATAAAACATTTTAGTGAGTCACTAACTATATTTCTGGCTCCGAAGAGTCAAATGAAAGGCTGGCGATATAATATTACAGGGAGTTTTCTAATAAACTGGATAAGTCTGGTGCCCATGGAACTGACAGACTGACAGGACATGCTCATACTATACTTGGCTCTAGCCTCTTTTCTGAGTCCTGAAAGGACATGTGTGTGAGGGGAGGGACAGGACAGGGATATGGTCTTCTGAGTAGACATAACAAATCATGAGCTGATCCTGTAAATCTGTACTTACTGGGGTAGTTCGTACTCATGAAGGTAGCCCTATTGACCACTTGCATAAGTACTGCTTTCCTTCACGAGCAATTTAGCCCTAGTGTCATCTAGGACTTTAAATAAGCATCAAATTTAGCTATGACAAATAGTATGGTAATTTTGCGATATGCACAAACATCTGTACTCGTTTTCACTTTTAATCTAATGTAGAAATGAATGTTATGCTCTAAAACCCCAATCCCCAGAGACACTGTACAGTAGTATTGATGAATTTTGCCAATATTTTACAGCTTTTGTAAGAAAGTCAGTTATTCCTAATTTTTTCTAATTTACTGTACAGTGATAGGAAGTATTATAAACTCCCTCATCTCTGAGAAACTGGACTTGTTTCATCTTATCCCTCTCATGTATGGAAAGTCAGCTCAAAGGAAGGATTCCAGCAGCACAAGGCACACACAGTTCCTGCTGGGATGGAGGCGGGCTGTGCAGTTCCAGAGATAGGTGTTGCTGTTCAGGCAGGGACGAGTCTGGGATAGCCAGGCATGTGCCAATTCAGTGCATCCTCTGAGTGGCTAAGGAATTCAAACAGGAACTTACACTAGTAGAACCCCACAAAAGACCAGTAGCATGAAACACACTCGCTGTCCCTCAGTGATAACTCTCCTAGAGATACAGGGGCCCTTCTAAAGCCCTGGATAACGTTTGTTCCTTTTAGTTCAAAGCTCCTATGATCATATTTCAGTAAACGAAATGGACTTGCTTAGGGCCTGGTTTGCAGATGAGTTGAGCACCAACAAATCAAGTTGAAGTCAATGGGAGTTGCAGGTGCTCAGCACCCTTAAAAAAAAGAATCAGACCCTTCATTGTTATGAAGGAAGTTAACTTATCTTGGCAAATTCACTACAGTTCAGTAGTTCTGCTTGCCAATTTTTTTAAATCCAAGCACACCCCAGCATTTAATTAACTCAGTTTTAATAGAAGTAAAACCATCAAAATAGAATTTTATAATAGTAAAACATTTATTTACTGATGTTAACAGAAGATAGTAATCCCAGCATAATATTTTGGCCTAAGGCCCTTCCTCTAAGTGATGAGATATATTGAATCGGGCAATTAATACTGACAAGAAAAATAATCAAAACCAGTTATGCAGTATACTGGTAGCAAACATCTTAAGACTTTGAGAGATGGGACACTGAACCCTAGATTGAGGGGACAAAAACATGGGACATTTTGTTATGCAGATAAAGGCTGTTGGCATGTTTACGAAGAAAGACAGGCATGCAGCCTTTCTTCTCTGAATCCAGCAGCATTACTCACATGTTGCTCACTACAGAGGCCAGCTATTGAAAATTATATCTTTATACCTAATCGATGTTAGTGGTCATCTGCTTGAGTTAGTAGGCTTCATGGAATTCAAGGGATGGACATGGACCAGAAAATGAAAAAACATCCTGCACAATGCAGAACAATTGATAGGCACGACTGGGAGACTATATAGAGTATGAACTCAGATATCAAAGGGTATAAGAAATGAAATGTTGGGTATTTGACTAAGGATGATGGTTTTGATTTTTTTTTTTTTTTTTTAAAGTTTCAGCTAAAATGGTTCAGTCATTTCCAAGGAAAAGGTGAAGGAAAAATAGTTGTTGCGCAAGATTAAAACATTCTTACATCCATATGGTTGAGAAGCCTAGAGTCTCAATGCTTTGGAACAGGGACTTGAAATTTGGGAGGGAGATTGTCCTGGTGCCAGGAATGTGCCTGTTGTCGAATCTGTGAAAATCTGTCCAAATTTGGCCAGGCTATAAAAAAAAATTTAGTTTGCACACGCTCAAAAGAGACCTGTTAAGTTTGGAAGCTACAATTTTCTGAAGATTTCATCTGAACTGAGTGGGCTGCATCCCCTCAGAGTTCCTATATGCCAGCTGGATTGCACATGCACCATTCCCACCCTGCGACTGAACAAGTTCCATCCTGGCTGAGCAGGACTTTCCCTGCAATTGCTCCTCTTAGCCATGGGGGAAAGTCACTCTGGGGCAGTCACAGGAAGTAAAAGTAGGAACACTGTCCCTCTTGTCAACTCAGTGCTCGCACTCTAGGCATCTAGGCAGCATGGTGTGGAGGAGGAGAAAGCAGCTTGATATGAATGCAGAGGGGTGATGAATGGGTGGCAGGGAAGAGCTGCAGGGTGGAGACAGAAAGTACAGGAATTTGAGGGGTAGGGGTTAGGAGAAGGAACCTGGAGGGAGAATATGAACAGTCATGGGGGACATGAGCAGGAACTGGAGTGAGAGAGGACAGAAGTAGGGTGAGATAAGAGTCAAAATCAGCTGGAGCTGAGTATGGCAGCAGGGGAAGGGGATGGGAGCAGAAGTGGACAGGGAAGGGCTGGGGGAACAAGCCTCTATACCCACTAGAAAACACACCCCCTACAGAACCTGGAGCTGAACCCGTTATTTCTGAGTCTCAACATTTCATTCACAGTAAATAGCTGTGAAACCCACAGGCAAAGTGTGTCTTCATCTTTTTCTAGGGCAGGTCCTCATAGAAGATAACAGTCTTCCACTGCTATCTGTTACTCAGTTAACTCAAGAGGTAGCTGATAGGATTATGCTGTGGATCGTTCCAGCCATGCTGATGATCCATACACAGGGTCAACATGGATCCACATGATGGAATTTTTTTTTTCAATTTTAAAGTTTTTTAAAAAACATAGGAAGTTACATTAAAGACCCCTACATTAAAAGAACGTAAAGCACTCAATACTTAGGAAATAACAGAATGATGGTTGTCTTTGCAACCTTAATTTGGTCCCCTTGTATGTATGCATTTTGATAGTCTTTAGTGACATGATCAGCAGGGATCCTAGTTTTCCATGATAAAATGCCCAAAATACTCTGATAAAAAACATAAAAATCCATGTTTTTCCACGTTTAAAATGAAATGCTGACCTTTAGTTTCCCTAGCCACAATATATAGTTATTCATTGAACACAATTTTTTATTGATATATTTACCATTTTTAAGCACGTTTGAAGCCTAGCAGTGCCATCAATCATTATAATAAAATATAATTAATTTAATTGCAATTTATATTTCTTATATATACCAAATACTTCTATGTTGGACAGCAGGGCTTGGGCTTCAGCTGAAGCCCTGCCACCCGAGGCTGACAGCTCGAGTCCTGCTGCTGGGGCTAGGGCGGTAAGCCCTGTTTCGGTTAATATGGAGAGCCGGATAATGGAGGCTCGGGTAAATGGGGTTCTACTGTACATGTTTTTAATTTTTTCACAAAATGTAAATACTAGAGATTCTCTGTAAGAATGCAAATTCCATGTTTTTCCATGGCAAATGTATTTCTAGGATCCCTGATGGTCACATACTATTTTTTCCACAAGACCCCTGCCTCATTCAGCGTACAGGGTAGAGCTCAATGAATGAACACAAATTGACTATTTCTTTTTATATTCAATCATTTAATATGTGGGCCCATGCATTACATACTGCATACCATCCAAATCCTGTATTGGCTGCAGAGTAATTAATTTCTTCATGGGCTTTTCTAGGTGCTGTCATTTCAGTATCTGAGATCTTTACTGAGATCTTTAACATTAATTAATTTATCTTCACAATACCCCTGTGAGATGATATTATTCTTCCCATTTTACACCTGGGAAACTGAGGTACAGAGATTAAAGCAAAAATTGTCAAAAGTGTCAACTAATTGAGTGTCTGAGAATTTGAGAAGCCTAGAGCCTGATTTTTCTGAAGACATGGCATTTTATAGAACTTCATATATGTTCAGAGCAGAGCTCCCAATGACCACATTTGCAGTTGTGAGCACACTGCACATCTATAATCAGACCCTTTTTTGTTTATGTGATTTGCCCAGAATCACATAGGAACTCTATGACAGCCAGAGATAGAATCCAGTTATCCAGAATGGCATGCAACTGCCTGAACCACAGGATTATCCTTACTCTTCAGTCCCCTTTCCTCATTCACCACACACCACATTTCTACAACAAATGAGGCATGGGCCGTACAGATAACAGCCTCATTCACTACACAACCCTGATTCATTCCCAGAGTACAGTCTGTCTTGTCCACAGAATGAGGAAATACTATAAACTGTATCATAACGCATTGCTTTTATATATCTTTTGGTATTTAATTAAAGATAATACAGATTAAATCAATTTAAATGCATAATCTTTCAGATTTCATGGTATAAAACATCTCTAATCAATATAAAAGAAACCTTTATGAAATGATTGTAATAGTATTGTTCATATCCAATAATGATACCTCATCATCCAAATGGGATCCAGTCATTAGGCTTTATATGTTACTCTCACCTGCAGTAGAGGAAAACCCTGGATGGAAACACTGTGCTCTATTTTGATAGTTCTTTTGCTCAGTAAATACATGTTTATTAAATATAAGTTAACTATATTTTGATGGTTAACTGCTTTTTTGGGAGTGAAGAGCATTGATTTTGCTAGTTTTGATGTATTCTTCAGATAATAGCAATTGCTTCTGGTATTTAGTTATTCTGCTGATCGGGGGGCAGTTTGAGCATAGTTTCTTTCCTCCTCCCCTAGTTAATATGATGTCACAACCAAGAATCCACAAATACCAGACTTAAGTACAGAGACTCATAATATTCTTGTCAAAAGCTATTTGGGAGGATGACAGATCTTCAGCCATTAAACTGAGCAACATATGACAGTATGCAAACGACTAAATACTAACCATTTTTTTCCTTGTTTTTGTTTAAAATGTGACTCATGATTGCAGGATATGTCATTTTGTAACTATGAGCAGTGTTATTAAACAGCAGTCATCTTCTAATGAGCAGGTTTAGGCAAATCTGAATCCAGACTCTTAAGAATTCTGAATAAATATAATATTGTTATTTGTAAACATGCCTCCGAAAACTTTCAGAATACCTGATGAGCCCCAAATACAAAATGTCGGAAACATTAATTCACACTAAAGATTTTTCCAATAACATAAAGTCAATTGGACTGAACAAAAAACATGGATTAATAATTCTCAAAATTATGGCTTGCATCTGTTACTCAGGTGAGTAGTTGTAATGAGTTCAGATGACCAGTTAACTTGAATGAGACTATCCACATAAGGAAGAGCTGCAAGACTGAGTTCTTACTGTAAAATGATTTTCACAATTTGCACACAACTGAAAAGTCTATATAATGTTGTTTTAACTATTTGATACCACTGAGCACAAAAATATGTTTCAAGCCCACTATAAAAATAAGGCACAAAGGAAGATGTAGCAGATTCTGACATAGGGTAACTTGCTGCCACGGTTAAAGTATGAGGTCCATTCTTTTATATTAGGAAGTGTAGTGAGAAAAATTTTGAAAAACAAATGTACATTTGTGTTTTAGGTCTGTCTATACATTTCAATGTTTCCTTCAATCCGAGAATCCTTCTGCAAACCACCAACTGCTCTAATTTTACAGAATTCCAGGAAGCTCAGTGCCTGTAAACAAATAAGTCCCCAGTATCCCCCACCCCCGTTGCACGAGGAGAGTAGATAGTTAGCCAATACGTGCCAGCAAATGGTGCTCAAGAATATTCAGCAAAATTTCTGGTCTTTGTAGCACCAATAAAAGTTATGGTTGTGAACCTGCAAATATATTTATCTCTGCAGCTCTTTACATCAGCTCTTAATATGTCTCACCTGCTTCCTTGCAAGGTGGCCCTAATGGCTTTCCCAGAGAAATCCTTAAAGGGGGTTTGTGCTGTGGGATAATCTAGCCTATCTACATCCAGCATGGGCCCACCTAACCCTCCTCCTGCATGGAACCTAGGATAGGGAGGATCAATGCCATATAGACAAACTGGCCAAAGTGGAAGAGAACTAGGGTTCAGAGACCTGTGCCTTGAGGAAGGATTTTGGACCAAAACCTTGTGTGGGGCTTTACCTTCTTTTATGATGAGTAAATAAATATTTTAATGCTGTAAAAACAGATGTACCATTGTCCTTGATGCATGGATTACAATATGGCATCATTTTTTCCACAGTTGCTGGTCACATTACTGACTACATTCACTTCTCCAACCCAGAAGTAGGGAGGTTAAAATTCAAGTAGTATATCCAGGTTTCACTGTTCTGTGAACAAGCAAATGATTTTGTTGTACCTGAAAATTTTGGTGAAACCATAAGACAGATTTTTTTTTTAATTGTAAACTCTATCTTACCAGTCCAGTGGAAAAACTAAATGAAATTCAGGTGAGGAAGCACTTTATCTGAATCAACAAAACAAATTTCACTGGAAGATGGCAAACCACAGATTAAAATAATGTTACAGAAGCACCTGCTAACCCATCAGGGATTTCAAACATCTCCAGAAAAGATGAAATTTTACCATTGGCCAATTTGCAAAGTCTCATGAAAACGTTTTGTGCGCGCACGCACATACACAAAGTGGAAATTAATACCTTTACACAGCTCTAGTCAAAGAGACATTGGTTGACATATAGCTTTCTCACTTAATCTGCATCTTTAAAAGATAAGTGCATATATTAAACTCACACACAAACTAACATGAATGATGTACTGTGATACCTGAATGCCATTACATGTTGCAGCCAAGTCTCTCAGGTCCTAACAGAATACAATTATGTAGAAGTATGAGCTTAATATATATATATATCTTTGCAGCTAGTTGCATTCATAATAATTAGTGATTTTGTAGTTTTCATGCTTACTTTAAAGAGAATTAAAGAGACACTGTAATTCTAAGAAACTTTATTGTTCTTTGTTCATAAAAGATAATGGCTATTCAACAGGATCTTTTTGTTTCATCCTCCTCCTCTCAGTGATACCATAGCACTTTGACATAATATGATCACACTTTCTGACTCTTCAAGGCCATTTGGGTGCTTGAGTAGAGCCTAAAGGACTCTACCCTTGCCAATAAAGAAAACGTACAAGGTTTTTACTGATGCTGCACAGTTGAAAGCAAAATACAAAAGCTGCACGCACCATGCTGCAGAACGTAGGAGAGACAAGCTAGAATCATTGCTTTGCAATGTAAACAACAAAGGCATTGGCCTACTGAATCAATATCCAAATCTTATTGTCTCCTGGGCTTGAAATTACCACCCCTGTTCGATTTAATTAAAACACAAAAATAATAATGTTGGAATATATTTTAGTACTAACGGGCATGCACAAAGGGGGACAAGCAGCACAGAAGTCCTCCAGCCCCCCGGGCTGCAATGGTCGGGCAGGGGGGAAGAGCGAGCTCCAGCCAGGGTGGAGCCAGGAAGAAGTGGGGCCAGGAGAGGGAAGAAGGAGCTCCAGCCAGAGCTGGGGGGAGGAGGAAGAGGGAGAGGAGGGGAAGAAAGAGTGAGCTTCTGCTGGGGCTGGGAAGAGCAAGATCCTGCTGGGGCTGGGGAGGAGGCACAGAACGTGTCCCTCCAAAAGGGGTCAATGTTCAATTTCTGCACATGCCCCTGAGTGCTAATAAAAGTAAAGTAGCATGATGTTAGGAAAACTTGGAATGGGAGATAAGCCATCTTCTTCAAACAACTCTGTATAGGCACCTCAGTTTCCCTACTCTTTTCCAAGCTAGATTTGTGCTTCTTTTAAAGCAGATGACTAGTTTATCTAATTTATGTGTTTATTTTGAGCATAGACAAGAGTCCTGGATTAATTTGACTGAAACTATCAAAATAATTTCATTTATAACCAAAGATGCATTTGAATAAAGGTTTCTAGAGGTAAAAAAAAGCTGTTTCACATAACTCTCAATATGTTTATTATTGATACATAAGTTTGCTAGTGCACAACTGTTATTGTTTTCCTGTAATTTGAACTTCAGATATCTCAGCAACAGCAAACATGTCTTTTACATTAAAATAACAATATCCTTTTGTATTTCAAATACATGCAGTAAATTCCTTGGTTACAAAGAAATTATTTTTGAGACATTTGAGACATTCAACAAAATCTTAAGAGGCCTACCATTAGTGCTTCTGATGTGAATTATTTTTTGACAGTAATTAGATTATTGAACTGCATTTTCATAATAATGGACATCAGTCCACCTAAATATATTTTTCTGAGAAATAACCAAGTTTAGGATTGTTGGGTTATATTATTGGTCCTTGATTTAGAAGCAGTCTGACCCTGAGCTAATTAGTTTCACCACTGCTGTGATCATTAGGCCGATTAATTTACCCTGATTATGAGCTCAACTGTAAAAAGTGAGTGAAAGTTCATGGAATGTCGTAATAACCTACACCTATAACACCGAATATTGATTGGGAAAGGCGAAAAGTGAGACAGAAAGAATGAATTAGTACAAACAATAAGTCCTCCTGATAATTGAAGAACTATGTTAATATTATGATAGGTAAACAAATAGAAAGAACGGAAATCAATGAACTATAATTGGTGTGTCAGGAATTAGGCCTAACTGGTAGACAAAATGAACAGATGGGCTATTCCACCCATCATTCTTTTTTGGGATCCTTGGGGGGGGAGGGGGGGAAAGAGATTTTGGGAGGAAAATAGCTACTGGAGCAAACTTCAGCATCATGGCTACTACCCTCACCATCTACTGGGACCCTGGGCCTTTGTCATCCTGATCCCAAGATTGGGCCAGAGAGAGGGACCCAGATGATTTTGCTATTTCTACCAGCTCCAGCTGAATCCCACACACCATCTGGGATGTGAGATTTTCTCTCTCTCTCCCCCCACTTCCCAACATGTGTCCTTTTCCTTCCCTACCTCATTTCTTTTCTTTCCAATCTCTCTCTTTTTGCCTTCTGTTTAAGAAGTGTCTGATTCAGCCAGCCAAGACTGCATATTCTGCTACACTATGTAATTCCAGGTTGCAAGTTAAAATCAATACCAGAGACAGAAGTTGCATTTTCTATCTTTGCTGTTCTGTTCTCTCTCCTTTTGTGTGTGTTTGTCTTGTTTTGTTTTCCAGGAATGAGACTTCAATAACAGCAGCAACAACAATTCCAGCCCATCTTTACTAACTTCTTCTTTTTTCCCCCAAAGGACAATTATTACTATCTTTAAAACCACCCAAGATACTGTCAAACAATTCTTTCCAGCTAAAGGGAAAGGGAACAAAGGACGTTGTTAAAATGAAAGCCTTATTTACTACTTTACATTTCAAATACTTGAATTGTTTTTTCCTTCTTTTCTGTACCTTTGATAAAAGGTTGAAAGGATTTTTAATGGTGCATTAGCCATGGTACTAAACAGGCTGAAATCTCTATATACCAAATCCCAAACCTTGTTTGAAAGTGTTTAATGTTGGACAGTGACTGGATTATGTTAAAACCTTTAACTCCTGGGGCCCATATAGCCCATCTGAATAAATAGACCACCACCCACTGTAGCTAGGGCCCTATCAAATTCACAGTCTATTCTAGTCGATTTGACAGCCATAGGATTTGAAAATTGGTTTCAATTTCAGATGTTTTCATTTGAAATTTCATGGTGTTGTAACTGTGGAAGTCATGACACAAAATGGGGGGTGGGGAGGTTTGCAAATCTGTTGTAGGGGGGTGGCACTCACTTCTGTGATGCCTTCAGAGCTCAGCCCTGAACTCTGAAGGAAGCGGGGAGGTGAGTCTGATCTCCCTTGTGCTGCTGGGAGCATCCCAACCCAGCTGGGACTAGCAGCTAGGAGCCCCCAGCTGGAGTGCTCCCAGCAGCACGGGGGAGATCAGATTTCAGAGGGAAGGGCCAGTTCGTGATGCGTTTTTCATGGCCATGAAATGGGTAGGGCCCTACCTATGGCCATTTAATCAAAACACTGGAACTTTCAACTTTGTCAGTAATTCTGTTCATTTATCTTCTTTATGACTTCAAGACTATTCTGAATTGAAGACTAGTTTTGTGTAACTAATATTGGTGATGAATGACAATAATATTACATTTCAGAAGAATATCCATTAATGTCTAAAGCAATATTCTGCTATCTAAAAATAAATCTCTTGATGGAAAACATTTTCTTAACTAATTAATAATTCAGTGTTTTGTAATTATTGCTCAAGACATTCAGACTCCATCATGCAGTAGTAAGTACCTTTACAGGGCCATACCCTTCAGGGTGAGAAAGACTGATTCTGACAGCAGTAATATAGGTTCCATTGCTAATTACCACAAAAATCTTTTAAGTCCTAGCAATTTCAAAGGAGGAGTTCATTTTCCTCTCTATTTAGCAATACCAATGTAAATAATTTGCACAAATATGTTATAAATTTTGGATCAGACATTTGCTATTTGAACAAAAGGGCCAACTCCTTCCACAGTTTCTTTACCCCCCCCCCCCCCCCCCCCGGCCCAACTCACGGAGTGGCAGTGGAATCACTCTGTGGCTGCTGTACCTTCCTCTTGGAGAGGTGTCTATGGCTGGTGGATCCGCAAAGCTGTGCATTCACCAGCCCCATATCTTCTCCAGCCTGTGACTTCCCTATGCCCAAAACTCCCCTGAGTGCTAGAGTACAAGACATACCCACAGAGCACAGCTCCATGGTACACAGGTGGCATATATTCCCCTGCAGAGAGGCTCACCAAACTGGTTCTGCTGTGTTAAAGGTCTCCTGCAGCACTTACTCTGTCCACAAGATTTGGCCCAAGAAAGTTTTTTTACATTGCCTCCTCCCCCAAAAAAGGAACCTACCTTGTTCAATATTTGTTTGGTCAATACTGAAAAGGCATCGTCAATGTTTATGTTATCTGTAGCACTAGTTTCAAAAAAAGGTACTCCATATTCCCATGCAAGCTGAAAAACAAACAAAGGCAAGGGAAGGACATTCATATGTACAATATTATTTATAAAAATAAAATACTTGATAAAGCAACTTTTCAAAACAAGTAAAACTTAGACTTCATTCATAATAAATAATAAAGCATATATTCATACATTTAGTTCATAGAAAATTTTCATATGACTCCTCAATTACTAATTTCAGGAACTTTTAAACTAGTCTAATACTTTTTTGCACTTACAGTGATGTTTTTTCTGGCATGTGTTTTTATACACAAATTAAAAGATAAAAGTTTAATGGACCTCTTCTAATTGTTCACTGATATGAAGAATGGACTGTAAACAACAAATGTGTCTGGATGAAACTTTTTAAAATATACAAAAGAAAGATTTGGAGAACTCAACACCCACAGAAATTCCTACTGTAGTTTCAAATCTACCAAAAATCTATAGATATGAAAATGAGGATGTAAAATTGAACCACGTTCTAGATTATAGAAATAAATGATCAAACATAAACACAGCCATTAGTCTAAATGGTAATACAATACAGAAAAGAAAAACATTGAAGAAATGGGTAATATGTTTATGCGTTGTGGAATTTTAAAAAAATTATCTTGGTCTGTAATTGCAGCATAGGTTTATGAGGCCTGAACTAAATCTCACTGGATCAAGCCCATGAAGCATAAATTGCACAGGGCTGAGTTATACAAAGCACTTAAACATGGTATATCCCTAATTTTGGGGACGCAGTTACTGTCTTGGATAATCTCAGTTTTCTTCCTTTTTTATTATTAATTTTTAAATTAATTTTCATTAAAAAAAACAATAAAAACACAAAAAGGTAAATGACTTGCAGCTTTTACAAATTAACAAATACTGTACATTTCCTAGGTTACTAAATAAAATGATACAATTATGCAACTTTACAACTTGTCAAAGCTATAAGATCAGATGATACACAATCAGACAGTATTACATAGGCCTGGTCTACACTGGTGGCTTAATTCTAATTAAAGTCCCTTAATTCGAATTAATTACTCCCGCGTCTACACTTGAACATTGTTAATTCGAATTAAGGAGCCTTTAAAATCGAATTAATAAAACCACCTCTGCAAGTGGACTAGCGCCTGAAGCGCATCAGTTAATTCGCATTAGTGTGAGTGTGGACGCAATGGGACTTAATTCGAATTAATTGGCCTCCAGACTGTATCCCATGATGCTCCATCTCAGTACCCTCCCCCAGAGCAGCCCCGGGAAGATTTAAATCTTCATTTCCTGCAGTAAATGGGTTTAAAATCCAAGCTACAATCACCCCCTCACACACACAACAAGCCCTTTGCAATTTGTCCCTTTAAGGGTTTGAAAATTTCACACACCCCCTCCCAGTGTGGTGAATGGGTTTTGAATGCCAGCAGTGAGAGGAAATTCTTTGCTACATTGTTTCAGTGGCCAATCATGGAAATTGATACTTTCTTAAGAGTTTATTCACAGTGCTACATGTGGATACATTATATCATGCTTTCCATCAGTGAAATTGAAACATTTGTATCACTGTATTAAATATACTAACCAACTCCGTTGTTATTTATCTTACATTCTACAGACACCTGTAGAATCAAAATCAAAGGCAAGCAATATACAGGGGGGTGGTAGGGGGAGCATAAAAGGCAAACAGCATACAGGTGGGGGGGTTCGTTTGGTGAAGGGAAAAATCAAAAGCAAGCAATATACAGGGGATGGTGGGGGGAGCATAAAAGGCAAACAGCATACAGTTCTAAAGTAATCCAGGATAAGCTGCGATGTATTTGTCACGGTCAAAATGAGAGCATAGTTCAGCTGGCTCCATGTGCCTGCAGCAATGGTGATCGGGGGAGTAAAAAACAGCATGAAAATCCTTTTCCTGTTTGTTTGGGGCTGGGGAAGAGGGTGAGGGAAGCAGCGCTGCATCCTGGGACAATGACACTCGTCACAACAGTCTCTATGGTTAGTTGCACTGTGGGATAGCTTCCCACATTGCACTGCTTTCTAATTCGAATTAAGGCTGGCCAGCGTGGACGCAAGAAACCAGCACAAACACTGTAGTGTGGACAGTCTGCAGCGCTTTCTATAAGTGCTGCAGTGTAAACATAGCCATAGACATAAGATGTTAGGGTTGGGGTAACAATAATAATCAAAAACACAAATAGGCAAACAGGGAAAGAAGGTATGAGGGAAAGAGGCATAGGGAGGGGAAAAGTGGAGAGGTCAGATGGAATGGAAATCTGGCATTATTTAAGCTATCTCAAAATTCTTTATCCAAATGTATCAGGAAATGGGGTCCAAATTTCTTCAAATTCATATAATTGCTCTCTACATCAAAAAGCTATTCTTTCCCTCACTGCTAGCTCAGACAAGTCTGACTACCACCACTCTGTTCTGGGCATAACTCTACTCCTCCATTTTTGTAAAATCATGCACTTGGTAATCATTGGGGCCCTCAAAAACCAAAGTCTTTGCGATAGAGTTAAATCCAGTACAGTAGGTACATAACCTAGGAAATAATTTTCAGTTCAGGTTTGATTGCTGAGGCCAAGTCCTATTCTCACTCATGTGTCCACCTTTTTCCACAGCTGCCTGACTGATGGGACAGTCCCATAGCATATGCATCAGGGGTCTTTCATCTTTATTATAGTGCCAACAAATATCAAAGGACAAGGCCCCCCATCTTGCACAACTTCTGCGGCATCCAAAATATTCTGAATAGAATCTTTTGCTGTATCAGGCACAGCCTGAGCAGGGCCAAGCATAATTTTTTCGGGCTTAGTACAAACTTGTAACACGGGCCCCATCCCACACACATCCCACAATCCCTCATCCCATACATACAATCTCATGAGCCATGAAAAAAGTTTGAATTCTGAAATTACTGTTACATATTCTATATTTCTGAAAAATGCCCCCCTTTGCTATTTTAGTTTAACATAACACCTAGCCTGAGAGTCTTACAAGTTTACTGACTATTTTGTAATGGTTTGGTCATTATAAAGGTATTATATCCTGTCAGTGTCTTGATTTTTTTATTCTAATGGACCAATGTGACTGCAAACATTTTATAATTAGGCCAATTAACTTTAAAGCTTTATTTTTCTGGCCTTTTTCATTGCAAAATAATGAATTAGCCTCCTAAAGTCAATTTTTCTTACAAGTTCACACTCAATAGACAAGACAGCTGGGTGGCTTAACTGTTCTTGCCCCATTGTAGAACGCCTGCAGTTTTTGATGAGTGCTAGCTTGTTGAAATTTCTTTCAGCTTCTGCCACAGTCACTGGCAGTGTGCAAAAAATCCGTAGGGCTATGCACACTTCACTGAAAATTATTTGCAGTTGTTTTTTTGTAAATCTCATTTAATACGATAAGTGGGGGTAGTTCATTAGTAGTTCACTGTTCAGAATGTTGCTTGAGACTGCTCTAACACTGCTTCTGATTGGCTCCAGCAATGTCACAAGATCTGGACAATAGATACACAGATACAGGGAAATAAGTTTCTATACATATCCTCAGGCTTGATCTACAATTTAGTCTCAATTTTTTTCTCATGGTAATGGGGGTTGCAGCCTGGGCCGGGCCCTCCAGGGCCTTCTGGCCCCAGTAATGTGTACTCTCCCCCCCACCCCCCATGTGGGGGCCCTGAGCCTGAAAGCCACAGAAGCATTTTTAACATTCCCTAATATGCACTGCCAGTGGTGTTCCCTTAAGGGCTGGGATAAATCCACTTCCCATGCTTTTATAAAGAACTTCAGACCAATGGAATTCCTCTTCTTTAGTAAGGCATACACAATGGACATGGGATTGCCGAGTTTATGAAGAATTTCCAAGGTTGCAAGTAGCTCTGGGGCCTTTGGCTGTCATGGGGCATCTGGATCAAATGGTATGTTAGCAATGTTTTAACTATAAGTACTGCCATTTCACTGAGGGTGGCAGGTCATATTGTTGCGTTGGTGTTATAAAAGAAACAAGGTCCTCATCCTTGACTAACTGGGAAATCTATATGATGCCCTTGCTAAGCCAGTGGTTCCAAAATATAAGTTTTTATCCAATTTGCAAGTCTGCGTTGCCCCAGATAGGTGCTTTTGCATGATGGTGAGGATGGAACTCTTAACTAAGATACTAAACCTCTTAACTAGGATATCCCAGACTCTTCACACAACCACCATTGTTGACAACTTATTTTTCTCTATTGGAAAAAAAGAGGAACTAAGCAGACCAGCAGGGGGAATTGGATGCATTAATACCTTTTCAGTTTCCACCCATGTGGGTATGAGGATGTTATTAGCATGCTGGAACCAATTTGATATCTGTGACAGGATAATAGTATAGTAATTTTGTAGGTCCGGGAGCCCAATACTCCCACTTGATTTAGAGAGCAGGAGTTTTTCAAGTTATTGTTGCAGCCTTCTTTTTTAAAGCTAGTTTTTAGTCTTTTTCATCAGGGAGCAACCCTTCAACATATAAATCAGTTACAGAACCATGTTTTTTCTTTAAAATCATCAACTATTTACAGTCTTCCTCTATCACCATGCTTTTAAGTTTTAGAATACAAGAGATAGGGTTCCTGCAGGCTCCCATCCATTCATCTACTAGGTGGCCTGTGGCAAAGTCAGTCCCTACTTCAAGTTCAAGTTGCCAGGGCAGCCTCTCCCCAAAGGAAGGTGTAGCTTAGAGCAGAAGAAGAGCTGCAAACTGCTTGCCCATAGAGGGCAGAAGAAGAGAGAATCTAACTTCCTTCCATCTCACCAGCAGAAGTCCTTTAGGGAGAGAAGAAACAAAATATAATAAAGAGGAAAGGGCCCTAGGTCCCAAACTAGAAGCAAAGCCTCACTTGGATGTGCGAAAAGGATGAAACCAGGTAGGGGAGAGTGAGAAAGGAACCATCATGGGGAAGAGTTTCAGAGGAGTGAGAAAAAGATGTGAAGGACCATGGTGGGAGATGGCAAGTGTGATAGGACGTGCCAGCCATGCTGCAGCTGCTGCTGGCCAAGCATGGTGCTACAGGCATTCCCTGCCTTGGTTTCCTTCCCCAAGATGGGTCTCCTCAGTTCTCCGCACACCAGTCTACGCTGGAGATGTGGCTCAGACCTCTAGTCAAGTCACAAGCAACATTAAACCAGGAAAACAAAAGTCCAACTAAAAAATACTAATAAACAAAAAAGTCCTGGCTTTCAAGGACCTCTACTCAGCCCTCCCTCTGGGTCCTGTTCCCAGGCCCTTTCTGGGCTATCTTAGACAGGCTTTCTGGCTCTGGGATAGAGCATGCAGTCCTCAGGCTGGTTCTCCTGGAGTAATATTCTTAGCCCTTGCTGGACTCTATTTCTTGCATCCTTCCTGGCTCTGGTACAGAGCATTTGATTCCCATGGAGTACCCGGCCTCCTGCAGGTCCTCATTCAGGGCCTTCCACAGGAATCTGCCCACTCCCTGTGGCTCCACACCCCACACATCTCTCTCAGTCCTTTTATGAGGCCCAGGTGTCTGTTAAACTATTACCTAACCCCTTAGTCCCACCTTCTAAACTGTAAAACAGCTAATTAATTATGCCCAGATGGGGCTGGTCCCACTCTTCTTCAAGGAGCCAGTCACCCTGTGGCAGTGAGTAACAGAGAATGGGGACAAACAGGAATGAAATCAGACAAAATAAGAGGAGAGGAGATGCTCTTTTCCATGGAAAGAAATGGAGAGAAAAGGAGCAGAGAGAGAATATGAGACTACACAGCACACATTTATGTGAAAAAGTTGTATGGAGATAGATGGAATGAGTTGGAGATGTGAGGAAAGAAAAATAAATTATTAAAAAATTGAAAGAAGGAAAAGGCAGTGCAGCTTTTAGGGTTAGTGAATTTTATTTAACTTATTGATGCTCCTTCATTTCAGTGTATTTCCCCAACACATAGGGTCTAAGCTTGCTAGTAATGCTAGTTTATAGGGTTGGAAACTTGGAGAAGATGACAAAGGACTGGATCATTTCCTTCTAGTGGAGGGAGCCAATGGTGGGGGAGTGGAATCTCTGCAAGGACAGTGCAGTGAAAGAATTTATCCCCTCCTCTTCAGTAAAGGGAGGTTCATGTGCAAACTTCCCTTCTGTGCATGGAACTGAGGGACAGGATCCCACCCACAGAGAACAATGAAGTTTACAGTGTTCACTAAATCCTGTGAGGCTCAGGGTATTTCTACATTGCAATTAAAAACCTAGGAGTGGCCTGTGCGAGCTGACTCAGGCTTTCAGGGCTCAAGCTAAAAGGCAGTTTAACTGAAGTGTAGACCTTTGGACTCGAATTGGACCCTGGGCTCTAGGACCGTGTGAGGTGGGAGGATCCCAGAGCTCGGGCTGCAGCCCAAGCCTGAACGCCTATACCACAATTAAACAGCCCCTCAGCTCGAGCCCCTTAGCCTGAATCAGCTGGCATGGGCCAGTCACAGGTGTCTAACTGCAGTGTAGACATCCCTTTAGAGGCCCCCAAACCTCATCCTGCTGCAGGGCTCTAGAGCCTGTTCTAAAACTAGGCAAATATCTAGATGAGATGATGTACCTCCTGGAAGACCTCTGCGTACCCTGGATTGAGAACTACTGATTTAGGGGAAAGACTGGGCATAATGGAGAACTATTTTTCAAAATAAAGAATAGTCCAGCAAAGGAGATATCTTGAGATATACTATGTCAGGGGTGGCCAAACTGTGGCTCATGAGCCACATGTCTCTTTTACAGTTAAAGTGCAGCTTTAAAATGCTCCCTCTCTCCCCCCTAATTCTCCACCTACCAGAATGGAGGGGGGAGCTCGGAGCTTCTGCCCAGTGACAGGGTGATGGGGCTAAAGGATTCTGCCCAGCAGGGGGAGAGGACTCAGGGGATCGATAAGTTTGGCCACCCCTGTACTATGTCAAAAAACAAATAAACCCCACCAACTACCAACCAATCACCAAACCAACAAACCATCCACAACAACTTTGATTCCAATAAGCTATTTTTGATACTGCAATAACTAATTGAAAAACAAGAAGTTATAGAGGGAAGTTTTGGAGAACCCCTGCCCACTGAAAAGAGTAATACAAGCCAACAACACAAAACAGTTCAAAGGAGGAAGAGGAAGTAATAGATTGTAGGAACCAGCAAGAAGAGGTTGGGGGGAGATAATATGAGAACACTGAATTGATTTGATTTTAAAAAAAGAGGAAAACACTGCCTTATAGCATACATAGAACCTATGGTTTTGTCCAGTCCTTTAAATGTTCCTTTTTTCTATCCTATATTAAGGCATGTAACACTTTTCCAAGTAAAGAACTGTTGCAAGGCTCATCTATTTTCCTAGGCTCTCTGTATGGAAAGAAGGGTGGTGAATGGGAGTCAGTTTGCTGTTTGAATTCATGGAGGTGCAAATGGTTTGGATCCCCAGGGGTCTGTTGTAGTGAGGGTGTACAATATGATTACTGTTTGATATTGTTCTTAGTAAAATTCTGTTTAAAAACAAGTGTCAGACAAGACTGCTACAGCAAATAATGGAGGGTTCATTCTTTGGCTAGGGCTATATTCTGATTTGAAGATCTGCTTAAGGGGAAAGCTACCACTGTTATCTATTAATATAACCTTCAGTTCTTTTATTTACTCTTGAGGGAGAGAGATAATGTTAATTGTTTTGCTTTTAAAAAAAGATAAAATTTCAGTCAAATGACCACAAAAAATGAAACTGACTTGTAATATAAACTACTTCATACTGTCAAGATTAAATTACATGATATGTCATCTTCCAAGTGATAGAAGTGAGAGAATTATGAAGCCAAATGGCTTTATAAAAAATTCTCTGAATGAAATTGTGTTCTTCTATTATAAAATGGGATAGTGTGGCCAGAATTTTGAGGGACCTTCAGGAAGAGCCAACGTACAGGAGACTCTTGTAGGATACATAAATCCTCCCTGCAGGTTCTGCAAAGGAATAATTCTTGTGACCTGCATTCTATGTGTAGTATGAAATAGAGTAATATGAATCACTCATTGGCAGAGTCAGCATTGTAAGATTTTCTTTTTGTTAATATACATTTTTTTTAATTGGAGTGAGTGGACAGTGTTAGCTATTTCCTTACTTACAGAATCTTTCACCTGGCTCAATCAGGATTCTCTAGAGCTCTAAAATCACATTACAAAAAGAAATACGTAGTATAACTAAAGAGTGCTTCACAACAGAAAGGAAATCTAGAGAGCAGATTGGCTGGTGCAGAGGTAAATTATTTGTTCCATAAAAAACCCACTATGTTAAAAGAAATAGATGGCTGCATGGTTAAGCACGCAGAAGTCAGAAAATACCATATTTTTTATATATATTAACAGTCTGTGAAACCTTAACACTGCCCCCTTGTGCTTATGCATTATAATAATCTCCAGTTACATGATCACTTTGTTTGAAAAATGGTATGTAGATTTTTCCCTCACAAACTTAAATATACACAGACAGCATCCTGCACTAATCTGTGCAGGCGAGAGAAAGTCCATGAAAATCTTCAAATTCAAGGTGTACAATAAATGAGGGAACTGTTCACTTTAAAAGATACAGCTTGCAAAACTTTTCACAAGGTGATATTTTTATTTATTATTACTTTAGAATTTCATAATCTGAAAAAATTGGTCAAATGCTACCAAAATACCCTGTCCCATATAAGGTGCTCACCCTGCCTGATGGAGTGTCCACCTGATGAACAAAAAATGGGCTGACTACAAACCTTATGCAGATACACAATTTTCCGCTGCAAAAGCCAGTGTATGCTGAGAGTTATAGCCACAACATCGGGATGTGCCTCCCTGATCTCCTAGAGGGTTCTGAGCGAATAATTTTTTACAGCTCTTTAAAAGACATAGCATGTGCCCTCTCCCTTCCCCATCAGTTCCACTATTCTCACTCCTTTTCCAGCAAGATGCACCCAGAGGTTATAAAATAAATGATTATGCAATCTTAGTACATCCGAGGAGTAGTGTACTTTGAAGCACATCCCCTTGGTTTCTGAGCCACATTGGTAGAGTAATTTGGGAAAATTGGAAATTTTGAGGCAGCTCCATTCAAATTAAAAAAACATATGTTTTGTTTATCTAAATGTGAAAGCAAATAAAGCATTCAGTACAGTAGATCCTGTGTTATTAATGTTGATATTCAATACATTTTACACAGTTCTCACATCTTCAGTTTTCCATGTGCTTCCAGATCTGTGTGTTGACAATTTATATCTGCACTGCAGAAATGGTCAGGGAGGAGCTGCAGGTATTGGTAGCTGGGGCTTTGGGTGTTTAACAAGAAAGGCGATCAAAAAATGCTATTCATATTTCATGAAAATTTTCTTTAAAAAACCTCCAAAATGTTAATTATGTTTGAAATTTTTCACAAATCTGTTCAGTTTTTTGATGACAGAAAACATTGCTGGTTTTTCTCCCCACTGGAAAAATGAGATGAAAGTAAAAAAAGGAAGATAGAGGTGAAAATAATACAATATGCTCCCATTCTTTTTTTTTTTTTTTTTTTGAAAACCCCAAATGTTCTTTTTTTCATTAAAAAAATCCAAAAATTTAAGAAAACAAAATTTTTCCAGGAAAATTCTCATTTTGGTCAAAAGGTCATATTTTTGTGGGTCAGCTCTACTCTCAAAGAAGGCATGGAAGGTGATCTGGTAATGCGGGATGAGCACTTTACCTGAATGTGTCTGAGAAAATGATCAGCAGTGAAAGAGTTAATGCTGAAATTCAAAACTCTCTGACCATATCCTCAGCTAACATAAATCTGCCTAGGTTCATTGACTTCAGTGGAGCTTTGCTGTGTTTCTCCAGCTGAGGCTCTGACCCGTCTTCTTTAGAATTCATTGTTAATATCGATGATATGAATGGAACAGCTAGTACATCTCTTGGGGTTAACTGCTGCAGGATGGCTGCACATTCAGGAAGACAATGTTTCCATTAACATTTTCACAATGATGGGAACTAGAAACAACTTTAAAAACTGCAGAAAACTTAGATTTGGAAGCAAAATTCAACATGCAGCAAATTCCATGGCCACAGAATATACATGTTGCTGATTATACCTGAATTGCTATTTATTTATAAATTAGAACCTTCTCCTGGACCTCCCAATGCCTTGTATGCCTAAGTGTGGTCTATTTGTTTGGACTGCAAGCTCCTTGGGGCAAGAACCATTTTTTCTTCTGGTTTGCATGGTATCTGTGCTATAGAGCAAGTGCTCTAGGATGCCACACTTACTGTACACTCCTCATTCAGTCTTCAGTTTCCTGTGGCTCACTTCCCACTGGGAAGCAGAAACAAAGAAACCCAGTACAGTGCAGTTGTAAGCTGAAGCTATGCAGAGTAGTAGAAACTTTGTTGCCTCATTGATGTATGTAGCTTCTGTTCAAAATAAAGGGTTTACCTTGGAACCAGTCTGTCATAAATACACTATAGTGTCTAGCACATTGTTGTATGCAGTGTTGTTGTAGATGTGTTGGTCCAGGATATTAGAGAGACAAGATGAATGAAATAATATCTTTTATTGGATCAACTTTTGTTGGTGAGAGAGACAAGCTTTCGAGCTTACACAGAGCTCTTCTTCAGATCTCTTTAGCACATTGCTGGCATTTACGCCAACACTTTCAAAAGTGGACATTAATTTGAGACATCTTGAACCTCATATTCAGAAAGGATGAGTACTTGCAACTCCTAGTGTTTATTTTCTAAACAGACATATTCACATGCATCCAAGCACTTATTTCTTTTCATTTCAATAGATCTGTGAAATAATTTTTTTCTCGGTGTTACTTGCCTGAAAGATTTGAATCCCTAACAAGTCACAACATGAACCAAATAAGAGAGGATATCCTAGTAAATACCTTGTAAAACAGCAGAAAATTCTTCTGTCCAACTCCCACAAGTGCAAAGAACAATGGAACCTCAAATGTAAGGTAAAACCAAAACAATAAAAAGAGAATTCAGTCCCACAGTGAAGGAGGCCAAATATAATCTATGGTGAAGGAAGGAAGGAGAGAGATGGAACAGCATGAGCCCTCAACGGAAAAGACTGCATCTTGCTCTTTCAAGACAGTGGGGTCACAAACTTGGTTACTTCTGTAGGCAGTGCTGTATACTCAATGAGAGAGAGCTGTGTATTAAGCTGCTGCCTGTGATATGGGCAAACAGCAGCAGGGGGGTGCCAGAGAGATTACTTGGCCTATAGCACCAAATGAACATTCCCTGGGCCTGATTCTCCTCTCTCTGATTGATATTAACTGATATTTTTAAGAAAGTGATATTTTTAGAAGAATTTCAGAGACTCAGAGGTATACAACAGAGTAACCCAATTCCAGACTTTCTGTTGCTTGTGGTCTTGTGAGGAAGACAATGAAAATCATGCCTTGAAGACAGTAATGGAAGAGTCATAGATATTGTTGTGCAAGATTACAGATATATCGGATTTCAGAAGAATGATGAGGAATGAAATAAGTATTGTATTTTAACATCCCACTTAAAAATAATAACCTGAAAGTGCAGACTCCAAAATATTTTAAAAAGTCTAACTCTGAAATAAAGGGTTTTCAGGTGTTATGCTAGAAAGTATACAATCAGTATGTTTTAAAGTTAACCTAATATAAAAATCAGTGTTCAAAAGATAGCAACTAGTAAAGCTATTTGCCATATTCTGCTCATCTATTAAACAAGTATTCTTTTGCAGCAATTTATAACAAAATATTTAGAACCCAAGAACATATTACAGTTTTTAAGGTCACAGTTCATATTCAAATGCTAAAATACTCTGAACACACTAGTGATCAATGCCTACCTTTTCCCCGCTACGTTTTGAAATTACACGTTCCATGTCCTTATCACACTTGTTACCCAACAGTACTATATCCACCTCGTCATTTGCTTTCTAATGATAAAAGAAGAGAAAAAGCATTAACATGTTTATCATCAAGTTTAAAAAACAAAATACAAACTGCTTTTTTAGTATTCTAACCTTCAGCATTTTATTTCTTTGAAATAAGGGGCTAATCTTTGCCCAGCCTTTTCAAGGATGAATAGAGATGCTACCCAGACAGCTACAAGGATCCCGCTGACTAGGGAGAGACATCAGAATGTAGAGCAAAGCAGGGTGGCAAAATGTGAGCACATGATGGAGTAGCATATAATTTGCTGATCCTTTGAAAAGGTATAAGGTGTATAGCTTCCATCTTCTGATGAATGATGGATGCTGATGATTTGGGAGGCAGGAAATGTCCCCAACTCCCAGACCAAGCCATCTTGGAGGAACGTGATGCATGGGCTAGCACATTAGTTAGGTCCACCTTCTAGCACTTGTGAGTACAATGGAAAGAGCTGTCAGATTCCTTGAATGCAGAGGATGTGACAAGAGGTTCCTGGTACCCTCTCTACCATCCACTCCTTACACCGGATGGTAGGATTGCGCCCAAAATATCCAACCTCACTATGATAAAAGTTAGATTATTCCAAAATCTTCTAAAAAATCGACTATAGTCTCATCCTTTTCTTACTGAGGTAAACAGAAAAACCTCATCAACCTTAAAGGAGCAAGATCAAGCCTACTATCCTTTGTCTACAGTCAGTTCTCCTGCTAATCCAGCAAAGTGACATACTTTGGTGCCCTATATTATCATTATTTTGGGCCACCCCATTATAATGCTGTATGTCTAAAATGGTGAAAAGGGAAGTGAGAAGTTCAGCAACAGAACCTGGAACTTGCCAACTGTCCTGTGTTATGAAATAGGTAATATTCATCGACATTTAAAACCACTTTGGTGGCTTGAATGAAGGGAGTTGATGGCGTCAGTCCAGCTCCTAGTGCACCAGCATCCACATTACAACACACCATCATCACAACTGCAACTCAGTAAAATGTTTGTCAGAATCAAAAGAGGCCAGAGAATGAATGGGCATGGAGAATGAGTTCTTCCATTTCTAGAGCTGTCCCAAGTAGGTAGGAAAGTTTGCTTTGCTGCAGCCAATATGATTAACATATGTAGCAAAACAAACACTTCAGTCTACTGCAGACCCATCACTCCCAGGACCTTTGACAAACTCTAAAGGTTAGTCAACATTAGAATCACTACAGCGACACAGCTGTACCAACGCAGCTGTGCTGCTGTAGCAGTGCTAGTGCGGATGCTGTATGCTGATGGGACAGCTCTCTCCCATTGTCATAATTACTCCATTTCCCTAAGCAACAGTAGCTATGTTGGCGGGAGAACTTCTCCCGTCGACACAGAGCTGTCCACACTGGCACTTAGGTCTGTGTAACTTACGTCGCTCAGGTGGGGTGGCTTTTTCACAACTCTGAGTGACTTAAGTTATACCAAAATAAGCATTAGTGTGTACAAGTCCTACAAGGCCCATACAGCCAGCCCCCACCTCCAAAACACACACACACACACACACACACACACAGCCCTTCAGAGAAATGCAAAAAAGAATCTTTATTCATTAAAAGATGATAGAATCATTATTTTTAGTCTACTTGCACTTTTTACAACTAAGTTGCCTCATTTGAAAAACATGGCACAAAGCACAATTATTTATTATTAGAGTACCCCATTTCGTTTTTTTAATCCACTCTCATTTTAGAGTCAGCTAATCTCATTTCATAACTGCAGATGATGTTCAAGATAATGTTGTATTAAAATGAAGTAAGCTCATCATAAGAGTACAAACTACAGACCTAAAATAATGAATCAATCTAACCTGGATTAATAGACCAGAATGCTGGCTGTTTAAGAATGCACTGGAGCTCTACTTATTAAGGTCAATGGTTCCCCTATATAAAATTACATACATTAGTCCCTAAAATAGGATATAGTAAATAGACAATTTAATCACATCACATAATCAACTTATTTTATTTGAGAGATTTTATATATCTAAAGTTTTTCCACTGACATTATGTAAAAAATATGGTACTCATGATTTAAATGAACTCATTTCTATACATATAAAATCCGTAAATATTCTCACCATAGAATGTTCTTTCATAACAACTTCAAATCATAAGCAACAACTAAAAAGGCTTAAGACAATGGCTCTTTCAGAAATCTATTTTTTCTATGCTAATTTAATAATAAGTTTGCACTTTCATAGCATCTTTCAACCAAAGATTTCAAAGTGCTTTGCAAATATTATAGCTGTTTTTTGAAGTCTGAAAAAGCTGAGAGTCACTGGCCACACTTTCATTTTGGGCAACTACACAATAAATATTAAGCTGAATTTCTATCTTCATTTAAAAAAAAAGTTGGTTACATAGATGCTAGTTTTGAAAATGAAAGCCACTATAAATTGCTGAGGCTGAAATCTGACTCTGTATCCAGATCCTTAGCTGGTGTAAATCAGCATCAGTGGAGCTATTCAGAGTTACACCTACAGAGAATATAGCCCTCTGATTTTTCCTAAAACTCTCTGGATATTCATGGCCTTTCCTACAATCATCCAGGATATCCCTTGAGACTGAAAAACCCATAGCCAGCAGTCCCTAACTTTTGGGAGATGAGGAGGTGGGGGCTGTGGGAGAAAGGACCTGTGGCACTCTGTACCTCAAAGAAGCACCCTGGAATCCCCATATTCACCACTGTCATATAATTATGATATGTTTTGTACAAAGTATGCCTTGTGAAGTATCATTTTTAAAGTTTTGATTTGTTGAACATTAATATCCTGATGGATTGTATGTGCTTCACTGTATGTGAAATTATAAAGTTTTGCTATGTGTGTGTTATTGAAACATGTGAGGTTGGAAACACCCACAAACCAGCCTTCCAGGTATAACAATGGAGAGGCCAGACAGTGTTTATGGCTCACCAACACCCACCAAGGAAAGAATCCAGTATCTCAGGAAATGTACACAATAAAAACTTCTGAGAGAGAGCAGCACATAGACAATGGGCACTGCTTGACCAATAGGGGTGGACCCCCACATCACAAGCAAGCTGGAAGAAGCTATAAAAAAAGGCAAGTGATATCAGCATCACTTGGCCTCTCTCCCCCTCCAACGCAACACCTGGAAGAAATCTCTGGAGGAAAAGACTTTGAACAGGGTGCGGGGTGGTCCCAGGCTGGGAAAGAGTCCCAGCCTCTGTATTGAGGATCTGTAACGTGCTTGTACCATCTGTCAGGCTGAGACACTGCTTAATTCAAATCCTGTTTAGTCTGTAAAACTTGGACTGCATATTTATTTTGTTTCTTAAGTAACCAACTCTGATCTCTAAGCCTGCTACTTATAATCACTTAAAATCTATCTTTCTGTAGATAATAAATCTGTTTAATATTTTACCCAAAACAGTGTGATTTTGTTGAAGTGCTTGGGAAATCTCAGCTCAGTTTGTAAAGGCTGGTAAGTGTCCTCTCCACACTGAGGGAGGGGACTGGGTAATGAACTTACACTGGCCAGGCTTCTGATCACTGCAAGACGGTACTGTTCTGGAGTGTAAGGCTGGGGAGCTGGGGGAATTGCCTGGAGCCTCTGTTGTTGGTTCGTGAGTAGCTGTGGAAAGCATTCATGTAACTCAGACCTTGTCTATACTAGAAAGCATTATTGACGCAAGTTACAGCGATGATCAAAAAAACACTGTCATTACAACGCTTGTGCCTGTCCATACAGCACTCACTGTGTCACTGAAGCACATCCACAGTGCGTGCTATAGCATTGGCAGGGAGAGCAGGAGAGCAGTGCACTGTGGGCAGCTATCCCACTGTGCAACTTGCCACCTTGTGCCACTAGGAATTGTAGGAAGGCAGAGAGGAACGCAGTGCATCATGAGTCCGGGCTCAACATCTCATGATACAGTGATTTCCGTCCTGTCATTCCATGGATTTCCAACTGCGTTTTGCAGCATTTTTCAATGGCTTCAGTTTCCTGAGTGCCCGCCATCTTTATCTGAAAGGATGGATCCTGCTCTCCACTGTTGTTGTTGGTGTTCTGACAGCGTGGCTGGTCATGCAGTATATCATGAGCTCCCAATCGGAACTTGAATCCGAAGCACCTGACCTGCTGTGTGCCATGCAAACACCAACGCTGTATTACTGTTTGCATTCATAGTGCATCTGCACATGGTGCACTGCAGCTTTTGGGCACATGAAAGAAGAACTGAGTAGTGGGATTGCATTATCATTGCATCATAATGGGATCATTATGCAGGCTGGAATGACAAGCAGTGGCTGAAGAATTTTCGAATGTGCAAAGCCACCTTTATGGAACTCTGTATGGACCTTCTCCCTGCCCTGCAGTGCAAGGACACCAGAATGAGAGCTGCCCTCTTGGTGCAGAAACGCATGGCAATGGCCGTGTGGAAGCTGGCAACTCCAGACTGCTACCAGTCGGTCGCTAATCAGTTTGGAGTTGGGAAGACCACCACTGTGTTATTGCAAATGTGCAGAGCCATTAATCGCATTCTGCTGCGAAGGACTGTGAGTCTTGGAAATGTGAGTGAAATAGTGGATGGCTTTGCAGCAACGGGATTCCCTAACTATGTCGGGGCGACAGATGGCACACACATCCCAATTTTGGCCCCAGACCATCTGCAAAGGAGTACATCAATAGAAAGGGGTACTTCTCTATGGCACTGCAGGCGCTTGTGGATCACCATGGGCGTTTCACTGACATCAAAGTGGGTTGGTCAGGGAAGGTGCATGATGTACACATCTTCAGGAATACTGGCCTGTACAGAAAGCTGCAAGCAAGGACTTTCTTTCCAGACCAAAATATTCCAATGGGAGATGTTGAAATGCCCACAGTGATACTGGGAGACCCAGCCTGTCCCTTACTGCCATGGCTCATGAAGCCTTATATGGCAACCTGGATAGCAGCAAGGAGTGCTTCAATAACAGGTTGAGCAGGTGCCGAATGACCGTTGAATGTGTGTTTGGCAGATTAAAAGCTCATTGGTGATGCCTTTATGGCAGGTTAAAGATAAATGAGGAAAATGTTCCCATGGTTATAGTCGCCTGCTTTGTGCTCCATAATATTTGTGAAGCTAAGAGTGAAAAGTTTCCCCGAGTGGATTGCAGAGGTGGATCGCCTTGTGGCTGAATATGGACAACTAGATGTCAGGGCTATTAGAGGGCACAATGGGGGGCCATTCGAATCAGGAAGGCCTTGAGGAACTATTTTGACAATGAGCACAGTAAACTGGTGGTACTGTCCAGCCTGGGTGTTGCAGCCCTTCCTCGGGCCCAGGCTCTGAGGAAGGCCACAGCGTTCTTTTACAAGGGGAATGTTCTAGTGCCTGTGCACGAGTCTTAGCCCTGGCCCTCAGGCAGGGCAGGTCAGGTAAGCAGTCTGTAGCCTTAGACTCTCAGGCAGGCTGAGAAAGGTAAGTAGTCTAGGGTCTCCAACCCTCAGGCAGGGTGAGACAGGCAAGCAATGGATCCGGTCTAGAGCAGCAGGGGAGAGCACTTCCTCCCGGGGCGGTTAGGGAAGCGGGGAGAGGCACGCAGGCCCACCCGTCTCCACTGCGTCCCAGCTCAGGGCCCTGTCAGTGTCATAGTGGTTGCCACTGAATCAGTGGGGCTCCCGCTGCAACACGCTGATTGGGGCTAGCCCGATTCAGCCGCTGTCTAGCTGGCTATCCCTGGGCCACTTCCTCCCCCTAGTCCCCAGGTATCTGAGGGTCCTCCGTGTCCTCGGGGTCACTGGGGTACTCGGCACGCGGCAAGCTCACCAGTCCCTCCTCGTCAATTGGCGGCAAGTCGGGGAGCTCCTTTGCGGAGGGCAGCTCTTCCAGGTCACAGGGCTCCTAGGGTTCCCAGGCATCAGGCAGCTCCTCCAGGTCACAGGGCTCTGGGGGTTTGGCATCAGGCAGCTCCTCCAGGTCCTGCCCGGCCTCAGGGGGTCTCTCTCACCCATGGGCCTTGGGGGACGCGGTCCAGTCCCAGGGGCTTGGTAGTTCGATCCAGTCCCTGGGGCCCAGAGGCCCTATCCAGTCCCTGGGGCCTGGCAAGTCGGGCAGTTTCAGGGGCCTCCACTCTTGGAGGCGGTTGCTTCGGGCGGCGGCTCGGCTGGGGTCAGGCCTAAGCCGCAGCCGGCAGCCTTTTTCCTACTGAGCTGCATGGCCTGCTTTTATACTTCCTGTTCCTGCGGAAGCTTCACTCCTCTGTTGCCGGGCAGATTGGTCTGATGGGCCTGGTACTGTCCGGGCTGGGTGTTGCGGCCCTTCCTCGAGCCCAGGATCCGAGGAAGGCCACAGCACCTTCCTACAAGCACCAGTAAGGTATCTTTGTAAACACCACTCTGCCATGTTATGACTGCTATTCAGCTTGCACTGTGTATCACTGTGAGGTACAACCATCATGTGCAAGAGACAAATAAAGATTGCTTATTCTGCACACAGTGTGTCTTTATTAAATAACAATTATTCACAAACACACGAAAAGCTGGGCTAGAGGGGAGAAGCAGTGAGGGGCAGTGTGAACTATGATAGCTAGGTGTAAGTCCAGTTTCATTTTGGAAGCTGTCTGAAGGAGTGGAGTGAACAGGGTACCGAGACGGGCCAGGAGTTTGGTAGGAATGCGTGAGTGGAGTTTGGGGAGGACATGGAAAGCAGTTCTGTATTAGCTGCAAGGGAGAGGTGACCATGCATGAATTCAGTCAAGCGTTATGAGTGACTTTAGCAGCTCCACTCGCTCTTTGATAGCTTTTATCATGTGCTCATGACCTGCTATCACTCGCTCCTGGTTTTCCCTCCGCTCCCACCTATCAGTTTTCTGATTTTTGGACACAGTAGGTCTCCATGCACTTTTTTCTTTTTTTTCCACCTCAGAGGACTGGAAGAGTTCTTGGAACATCTCTTCTTTGCTACTCTGTGGTCATTTTCTTATCAGCCAAAGGCACTTGGAAGGTGTGAAGGGGTTTCCCCTCAAGAGACCAGAAGCATTATTGTAAGTGCAACAGCATTGATGCATTACTGTAAAATACACCTCTTCCTCATTATCCCCTGGCAGTGCACAGCTCGACGATCACTCAGGGCATGGTAAATTGTGCCTGGGGTGAGGGGTCACTCAAGCCGGGGAAAAGGTTCTGAGTGGCTGTTTGGGGTACTGATGCAAGTAGATGGGGACAAAATTTCAAATTTGCCACAGGTGGGGGCCATAGAAGTCAATATCTCACTCCTGAGAGTAAGCAGGGATGCTAGGGTGCATCCTCTCCATGCAAGCAGCTTCAAACCAGGTCCGTATACTGTTTGCCTGTGTGCAGCTTTCATCCCTGCACAAGTGATTGTTGATTGGTGTGGGAAAGTTTCCTACAATGGGGGAAGAAGCAAAGCAGCTCTGCTGAGGAATCTCCAGCAAAGGATTGGTGAGTATTTCCAGGGAAGTTTCCTAGAAATCTCTCTGGAGAGTCCCATGAAATCTTGGTGTGCATTAACACACTTTTCTGCTGCACTGCCTAGCTGAATAGGGGAATGGGAAAGGGAAGCATATTTCTATCCGTTCAACCAGTTGTATAATGCAACAAAGCAAAGGACAGCTGTACTTCATGTAACCGAGCAGCATCAGCTAAAAAAAAATCACTTACCTGAGCTCCCCTTTCCTGCATCCTGCATGCCATAGCTGGAGGGTGGGGACTGGCTTGTACCCTCCTGGGTAGAGAAGAGCTCCTGGCTCCCCATGTCAGCAAATGACCTGGTTCCCTGCTCTGCATCATCCTCCAACTCAATCTCCTCATCAACGACTTCTTCGTCGGGGTTGACTCTGGTTTCTGCTGCTCTGGGCCGGCAGAGGTATTCACGGGTCTCTTAGCGGTGGAGGTGGGGTTGCCCCTGAGGATGGCTTCGAGCTCCTTATAGAAGCAGCAGGTCTTTGGCGCTGCACCAGAGCAACGGTTTGACTCCCTAGCCTTTTAGTATCCCTGCCGCAGCTCTTTGATTTTCTCACGGCACTGCAGCATGTCCCATTCATAGTGCTTCTCTGCCATTAAATGAGAAATCTGACCATAGTTATCATAGTTCCTTCAGCTGGAGTGGAGCTGGGACTGCACAGCCTCCTCTCTCCAAATGCTAATCAAATCCAGAAGCTCCTCTGTGCTCCAAGCGGGAGAGAGTTTGGTGCATGGAGCTGCCATGGTGAGCTGGGAAGATGAGATGCAAGCTCTCCACCAAGCAGGAAGTAGAATTTCACAAATTCCAGGGACTTTAAAGGGGGAAGGGGTCAGGATGGACATTATGGGACACTCCCTGGAGGCCATTTACCATGACATAACCAAGCACGGTGTCTATGCTGATGCTTTGTTGCTAAAAGTTTGGCGCAAAAAGCTCTGTGCCTCTCGTCAAGGTGATTTTATTTTGTCGCAAAATCAGGGCAATTGAGTAAGGGAACGGGGAGTGATTGCAGTGTGTACACCACCACTGTTTTGGCGCAAAAAGCAGAGTTTGATCGAAAAAAGTCTCTAGTGTAGATCAGGTCTTAGTTGGGTGTGTATGTGCCTGTGGATGTCTGTGTAAGTGCAATATCTGCCAGAGGTTTGCAGTGTGACATAGTGTGAGAGGGAGCCCAGGTTGGTAAGACAAAAGGCTCAGTGGTTCTACAGTCCAGGTTGCCCCCCAGGGGATCCCGTCACAGGACCCTTAACTAATTAGTTGTGAAGGTGATACTGCCAAAGCTGTCACTGATGAAGCTACTGGAGCCACAAGTAGGGCTGGTTGGAAAGAGGTTTTCCCATTCTGCAAAAATTTTTGAAATTTTGAAAAACTTTAACATCCTAAATCAGGACCAAAAGTTGAAATCTCAAAAATGTTAAAGAACCAACAAACCAGAAGAAAAAAAAACAATTTGGGTCAATCAAAAGAAATGGTTACTCACCTTGTGTAGTAACAGTGTTTTTTTGAGACGTGTGGCCCTACAGGTGTGCCACTCCACGTGAGGTAGAGCCCTCCTGTGTCTTTGAACAGAGATTTCTAATAGAAGAATCTGTTTGGCCCATGCATGCTTGTTAGTCAGTCTCGTGCCCCGTGCCATTGTTATACAGCGCAACATGGGTGAATCACCCTCAGTTCCTTCTCTACCACGAAGCTCTGTGGCAGGGAACTCCAAAGCAGAGGGGATGGTGGGCGGGTAGGGGAACATCCCTAGGGGGACACATCTCAAAGAATCATAGTTACTGCACATGGTGAGTAACCGTTTCTTCTTCGTCATGTAGTACCCCTATGGATGCTCCACTCTAGGTGACTATCAAACAGTACCCTCTAAGGTGGAGGGAGCTTCGGAGTCAAGTCCAGTATGGAAGAAAGTACAGCTGAGCTGAAGACAGTATCAGAGGTAGAGTGGAGAGTTATTGCATAATGTTTGGTGAATGAATGTATAGATACCCAAGTAGCAGCTTTACACATTTCGATAATCAGAATGTTCTTGAGGAAGGCCGTAGAAGTAGTAATGGATCTTGTAAAATGAATGCGTATATCCAAAGGTTGTTGAATATTGCGAGACTGGTAACAAGAGTTAACATAGTCTGATATTCACTTAGAAAGCTTCTGGTTAGAGACTGCTGACCCTTTTAACCTATCTGCTAGAGAGAGGAATAACTTACGGATCTTTCTGAAGGATTTTGTCTTGTCTACTAGATAGAAGGCCAAGGCTCTCCTGACATCCAGTGTGTGCAGCTGTGCTTCCTGGCAATTTGGATGCAGTTTGGGGTGGAAGACAGGCAGGTGAATGGATTGATTGAGATGGAACTCGGAAGAAACCTTAGGTACATATTTGGGATAGGGCCACAGTGTGACTGTCTTTAAAAAACACCATGAAAGGGGGTATGCCATCAGGGTCCCTATTTCTCCAATCCATCGTGATGATGTAATGGCTATCAGGAATGCAGTCTTCATTGACATATGGAGCAGTGAGCAGGTAGTCAGAGGTTTGAAGGGTGGTCTTATGAGGCATTTAGGGACCAGGCTGAGATCCCATACTGGAGCAGGATGTTGGATTGGCGGAAAGAGTTTTCCCAACCCTCTGAGGAATCTCACTTTGGTCAGGTGGACAAAAAATGGAATAACTCTATGATGGGGTGGAAAGTCATGATGGCTACCAGATGGACCTTAAGGAGCTCATCCATAGACCCAAGATTTTCAGAATAAGGGTGTATTCCAGTATATCAAGAAATGATGTGGTCATTAGTAGAATCTGACTGTGTTAATGCCATCTGGCAAACTGTATCCATTTTTGAGAATACGTGTAGTGAGTAGACTGTTTCCTGTTGTGTAATAGTATTCTTTTTACACCTCCTGACCAGGCTGTCTCTAATCCCAAGAGCCATCAACTAACCATGCTTTGAGACGAGGCACTGTGAGACTAAGATGATGAATCTTCTCCCCCTCCTAGGAGAGGAGATGGGAGCAGTGTAAAAAGTTATCAGACAGCAAACAGCCAGCTGTATCACGTAAGGAAACCACGTTTGTCGGGCTAGGTTGTAACCATTAGGACGACTCTGGCTCCACTTTTCTTTATTTTGAGCATAACTCAATTATTAGGGGAGTCATTGAGAATGTGTACAGTACGGCTGATAACCACGGACGATGAAAAGCATCTCCTAATGACTGGTGACCCAATCCGGACATCAAGCAGAAGTGGGTGCATTTCTTGTTTGACTCTGTGGTGAACAAGTCTACCTGAGGGGTGCCCCATTGTAGTATAATATGCTGCGATCTACTTCTCATTTGTGGTCTTAGAAGAAGTGTCTGCTGAGTGCATCCATGGTCACATTCTGAACCCCTGTGAGACAGGTTGCTGTGTTAGTGATCTGGCTGCATATGCATTGTGATGTTCCCCTCTGCAATCTGGACTGGTGTATAGCTGTGTCACCCCAATACTTCACTCCTGGGGCCCGTTTTGCACTAGCCCTGCAGTGTGAACTCCCATTTCTGGGTCAGCCCACACACAGCCTCCTGCAAGCAAGTGGCCCTTAACTTAGTGAGTGAGTGCTTCTGGCTAGCTAATCATGGGATTATGCAATAGAATTAACTCAGCAAACACCCCCCATTCCAGATGCAACTCTAAAAACTGCCATCTTGCAATGTTCAGTGCTGCCCATTGAACCTTGCAAGCTCACATTAGTTCATCAATTTATTAAAGAAATTGATATGCATCAGCTCTGTCACTTTAAATGAAGTCTCTACACATATCCAAACCACATGCACTGCTTTAAATAAAACAAATAAATTTATTAAGTACAGAAATATTTTAATGATTATAAGACAGAGGAATATAAATCAGATTTGATCAGGGTGAAATAAAAGCAAATCACATTCTAAACTAAGCGTAACACTTTCAGTAGCCTTACAGTCTTAGATGGTTCTCACTACAGGCTGGTTGGTCAGCCTCCAACCAGGCTCTCCCATGTGGTAAATGCTTCAGTTGTTAGATGTTGTTCATAGCGGGATTGCAAGAGAGGGAGAGAGAGTTAGCAGCCAAAATGTTCCCCCTTTTCAACATTCACCCACCTTTCTAGGGTCAGATGACCAACAGTATTCCTGCATGGTCTTCTCCACATCCCGAGTCAATGAGCATCACTTTATTAGATACTTAAGCTAGTCCATTGTTCCAAGAAAAGCTGTATTGTTTTATGCATGCCTTAGTGAGGCGTGAACTATTTCTCTGTTTTTAGCATTTGCCTAGATCTGCTTCAAGCCATGTGAGACACATATTTGGGAATATTACAGAGAAGAGCTTCATATCCATACATATGACATTGCAACAAACATACTACAACAACAATAATATTCAGCATATCATGAGCATTCAAAAAGTATCTTACATGACATACTTTGCATTAAACAATACATTGTTACACTATAAGGGTGAACATGAATGATACACAATCACACCATAAGGGTGCATGGTGCAATAAGGGTGAAAGGGTGCATGGGGTGCAATGTGTCACATGCACCAATTCCAAAGCCTGACAGCCTCAGTTAAAAGAGAGGGGGATCTTGCTCCTCCTAAGTAATCAATGTAAAACATGAATGACATATTGTCTGTCATAATCTTTATATGTTTTCTCCTGATTAGCAGTAGGAAATGGAGACAGGCGTATCTGACCACTCTGAGTTCCAGAAGGCTGATATGTACCATTGCCTCTTATGATATTTACTTGCACTGGATCGTGTAAGTGTCTAGATGCACTCCCCACCCTAGCAGAGAAGCAACAGTTATTATGATGATTGTTGGGGAAGGATGGGCTAAGAGGATTCCTGTGCATATGTTGTGATGGTCTTTCCACCAGTTGAGGGATTGTTTTACAGACGTCGGTATGGAAAGCAGCATATATAAACTGTGTCTGGTTGGTGAATAGACAATTCTGAGCCACCCTTGAAAGTAGCGCATTCGAAGTCTGGCATGTTCTGTTAGGAGGGTTGTGGCTGCCATGTGTCGCAGTAATTGAACACAGTTCTTGACTGTGATTTGGGAGCTGAGCTGGCCTGTGTTTGCTGCACTGGAAAGAGCCACAACCCTGTGCAGAGAAAGGTAGGCACTTGCTGTTACTGAATCGGATTGTGTCCTTATGCAAGTTTTGCACAAGAGTCAAGGTGGATTTTTGTAGGTATAGTTGTAGGCCCAATTTGAAGAAGAAATCTACGGCCTTGGAAATTGCCTGACACATCAGTTCCAGGGAATGGCCTTTCAGCAATAAGTCTGCTACTACTACCAACATGACCTGAAAAGGGTGGAAGACAGGCCGTAGAGGAGCACTTGGTACTGAAAGTACTCCTGACCAACCAACGGAACATAAGAATTGTTTGTGGGATGGCGGGATATCAATGTGGAAATATGCATCTTGATAATTGAGGGCTGAGAACCAATCTCCTTATTACAATGGGATTATCACTACAAGCGTCACCATTTTGAATTTCTGTGCCTTCACACAGGTGTTGAGTAACCTCAGGTCTAGGATGGGTCTTCAACCTTCACTCTTTTTTAATACCAGAAAGTATCTTGAAAAAAAAAACCCTTCCCTCTCTGCTGCATGGGGACTCTCTATAGCTTCCAAACAAAAGAGTGTCTATTTCTTGACAAAGTACGCTCTTGTGAGAGGGGTTCCTTAAGTGGGATGGGGAAGGAGGGTTCTTTGGTAGAGGTGAAGTAAAGTGGATAGTGTAACATGTAGAGAGATGATCTCCAAAACCAACTTCTCCATAGTGATTGACTCCCAGGTTCGCCTGAAGTAGCGAAGGTGGTCACCAAAGGGAAGAAGGCTGGTGAATCGGTGTGGCTGAAGAAGATGACGATGGCAATTCAGGCCCTCAACCAACCCATCAAAATTGCTCCTTGGAGGTGGATGGGTATGAGGTGGGAGGCTGAGAAGAGGACTGTTTCCTCCTCTGAAATCTCTACCTCTTTTGGTGTGGCTCATAGGACTTCTTGGAGGACTTCCCTCTGGGCTGTCTGAGATTTGTTGAGTTTTCTCTTGTACGTGAGTGTATAAATATCAAGAGAACACAAGGTAGCGCTAGAGTCCTTCGATGTTCAGAGAGACTCATCCATGCTATTTACGAACAACTTAGACCCATCAAAAGGAAGGTCCTCTACTGTACTCTGGACCTCTTTTGGAAATCCAGAGAGTTAGGGCCAGGAGGCTCTTCTCATTACCACCGCTGTAGCAACCGAATGGGCGATGGTAGCAGCACCATAAGGGGTGGCTTGTAGGATTATCTTGGCAAATAGCTGGCCCTCTGCAATAATTACCTGGAACTACTCCCTGTGTTCTGTTGGCAGAAGGTCCATGAAAGAGGTCAGCTTGGTATAATTCATGTGGTTGTACTTTGCCATCAATGCCGGATAACTGGCAATTCTAAACTGTAAGACTTCCTCCCCAGTAGCAGTCTTTGTCATGAGGCATGGTTTTAGCATGGTGCTACCTGCCATGCTCATTCACTGCAACAATCAGTTTGGTGAGGGATATGAAAATAAAAATTCTGAGTCATTTGCAGGAACGAAATACTTATCTGCTCTTTTGCATGTAGATGGAATAGAAGCTGGGGTGTTCCAGATGATCTTTGCTGGGTCCAGAAGATCCTCATTAAGAGGCAAGGCTGTGTGGGCTGATGAAGGTGAGTGGAGGATGTCAAGCAGCTTATGATGATGCTCTATCACCTCCTCAAGGGGAATCTGTAGGGAGTCTGTGACACTCTAGACCAGGTCCTGGAAATATTTAAAATCATCCACCAGGGATGGAGGAAGAGCTCATCTCAGGCTGAGGTAATTGAGAAGGAACTGAAGGTGGTTTGCCCGCCCAGGGCTATATAACAATGGCATGGGACAATGGCAAGGTGATTAACACGCATGTGCAGGTCGAACAGACACTTCTATGAGAAATTTCCAATCAAAGGCACTGGGGGGGGGGGGGGTCAGTGCACATAGAGTGGAGCACCTATAGGGACACTACTTGAAGAAGAAAATTTCATTTATATTTTGATCATTTTTCTTTTTTAAAACCTTTTTTGTTTTTAAACCTTTTTTAGTCTAAATGTACTAAAATTTCAAAATGAAAAGTTGTTTTGACTTCAAGAAGTGAAACTTTCCATTAAAAAAATGTCACCGTTTAAAAAACAGGGTTACTTACCAGTAACTGTTGTTCTTCGAGATGTGTTGCTCATATCCATTCCATTATAGGTGTGTGAGTGCCCCGTGCACAGATTCCCGAAACTTTTTTCCCTTAGCTAGCGCTGTAGGGTCAGCTCAGGCGCCCCCTGGAGTACCGCGCTCATGCCGCGGTACATAGGGTGCTGCCGACCCTGCGGCCCCTCAGTCCCTTCTTTCTGCCGACTCCGACAGTGGGGACAGAGGGTGGGTGTGGAATGGATATGAGCAACACATCTCGAAGAACAACAGTTACTGGTAAGTAACCCTGTTTTCTCCGAGTGATTGCTCATATCCATTCCATTATAGGTGATTAAATAGCCAGACCTTGGAGGTGGGTAGGAGTCAACGGTGAGTTGCTCTCATCAGCACGGCCCTGCTGAAGCCCGCGTCCTCTCTCGCCTGCTGCACTATGGCGTAGTGGGACGTCAAGGTGTGGACCGACGACCAGGTCGCTGCTCTGCAGATGTCCTGCAGGGGCATTCTTCCCAGGAAGGCCGCCAATGAGGCCTGGGCTCTGGTTCAGTGCACTGTCACAGCTCCTGGAAGTGGCACCTTCGCTCGCTCGTAACAGGTCCTGATGCAGGCGGTGATCCAGGTGGAGATGCGCTGGGTGGAGACAGGTGAGCCCTTCATCCGGTCCGCCATTGCCACGAACAGCTGTGTTGACTTCCGGAATGGCCTGGTCCGCTCGATGTAGTAGGCCAGGGCTCGTCTGACATCCAGGGAGTGCCATCTCCGCTCCTCCTCCGAACCGTGCGGTTTAGGAAAAAAGCACGGGGAGGAAGATATCCTGGTTATAATGAAACTGAGACACCACCTTAGGCAGGAAAGCTGGGTAGGGTCTCAGTCAGACCTTATCTTTGTAGAAGACCGTGTGGGGGGGCTCCGAGGTCAAAGCTCTTATCTCGGAGACCCTCCTAGCCGATGTAATGGCCACCAGGAAGGCTACCTTCCAAGAGAGGACGAGCAGCGGGCATGTGGCCATGGGCTCGAAGGGGGGTCCTGTCAACATGGCGAGGACCAGGTTTAGATCCCAGGAAGGCACCGGGTCACAGACCTGGGGATACAGCCTCTCCACCCCCTTGAGGAACCTAGCTGACATGGGGTGGGAGAACAGGGAATGCCCTTCCATCGGCTGGTGAAAAGCTGAGATAGCTGCCAGGTGCACTTTTAGGGAAACCAGTGCTAAACCCTGGAGCTTCAGGTGGAGCAGGTACTCCAAGATCGCCTGTAATGGCGAACAGCTCAGTGGGATACCCCGGGACTCCACCCAACAGGTAAAATGCTTCCACTTGGCCCGGTACACAACCTGAGTGGAAGGTTTTCTGCTGCCCAGCAGAATCTGTTGTACCTGCGTCGAGCAGGCTCTCTCTCCCTCCGTCAGCCACAGAGTCTCCATGCCATCAGGTGGAGGGAGTCCAGGTCCAGGTGCACCAGGCGACCCTGGTCCTGTGAGAGCAGGTCGTAACGCCTTGGGAGAAGGATCGGCGTGTTAATGGACAGGTCGAGCAGCATACTGTACCAGTGCTGTCGCGGCCAGGCTGGTGCAATCAGTATCATGTCCGCCCTGTCCCTCTTTATTTTCAGAAGTACCTTGGGCAGCAGTGGAATGGGGAGAAACGCATATAGAAGGGTCCCCTTCCAGTCTATGAAGAACGCGTAGGAGAGGGAGCCCGGCTCGCGACCCCGGAGCGAGCAGAACCTCGGGCACTTCCTGTTCCAGGACGACACGAACAGGTCCAGTTCGGGAACCCCCCCACTTTCGGAAGATTGAAGTCACCACCTCCGGATGTAGTGACCAGTCGTGGCAGGGTAAGAATGACCTGCTGAGGCGGTCCGCCTCGTCGTTCCTGACCCCCAGGAGGTGAGAGGCAGATATGTGAAAATCGTGCCTCACCGCAAGGTCCCAAAGAAGAGTAGCCTCCTGGCAAAGAGCGAAGGAGCGCACTCCCCCGTCTGTTTATATAAAACATGGCCGCCGTGTTGTCTGTAAGGACCTGGACCATCCTGCCCTTCAGGAATTTGATGAAGACCTCGAAGGCCAAGCGGACTGCCCTGAGCTCTCTGACATTTATATGGAGAGCCCTCTCGTCTGGTGACCATAGCCCCTGGGTGCTCAGGTCCTTGCTGATGTGGGCCCCCCAATCCTCGTCTGAGGCGTCTGTTATCAGAGTCACGGAGGGGGCCAAGTCTCTGAAGGGAACACCCCTCAGAACCTCCCCGCGGTCCCTCCACCAGTCCAGGGAGGACAGTACCTGGGCGGGAACTGTAACCACCTTGTTCAGCTGGTGTCTGGCCGGTGCATAGACTGAGGCCAGCCACCCTTGGAGAGGCCTGAGCTTGAGGCAAGCCAGCCTGACCACATAAGTACACGCTGCCATGTGTCCCAACAGCTGAAGGCAGTGCCTGGCTGTCGTCGTGGGGGACTTGTGCAGATTGTTGATTATGGCGGTCATTGTCTCACACCGACTCTGATGGAGGAAGGCTCTGGCCTGAGTGGCATCCAATGTGGCCCCTATGAACTCTATGTGCTGCACCGGGGTAAGAGTAGACTTCTGCTCGTTGATGAGCAGCCCCAGTCTGGTGCATGTGGCGCAGGTAAGAGCCAGGCTGTTCCTCACATGGGCCCTGGACTTGCCCCGGATCAGCCAGTCGTCCAGGTAAGGGAATATCTGAACCCCTCTGCGGCGCAGATGGGCCACTACCACTGCCATGCATTTTGTAAACACCCTTGGCGTGGATGAAAGGCCAAAGGGTAGGGCTGCAAACTGGTAGTGGCATCCAGCTACCATAAACCTTAAAAACTTTCTGTGACCTGGAAGGATAGTGATATGAAAGTATGCGTCCTTCAGGTCAAGGGTGACATACCAGTCCCCTGGATCTAGGGCAAGAATAATGGAGGCTAGGGAAACCATATGAAACCTGGTGCGCCTGACAAACTTGTTCAGACGTCTGAGGTCCAGAATTGGCCTCAGGCCCCCCTTGGCCTTGGGGATTAGGAAGTACCATGAGTAGAATCCCCTTCCTTGTTCCTGTGGAGGAACCTCCTCTACCGCACCGAGCATGAGGAGGGAGTTGACCTCCTGTATGAGGAGTTGGTCATGAGAGGGGCCCCTGAAGACGGACTGGGTAGGGGAAGAGTTGGGGAGGAAGGCCGTAAGTTGTAAGGCACAGCCCCTGAGCACTATGCCAAGGACCCATTGGTCTGAGGTAATGGCTTCCCATTCGGCGTAGTAAGGCCGAAGCCTGTGGGTAAATAACTTGGAGCGATCCAGTGGGAATGGAGGAGTGCCACCCTCGTGCACCCCGTCAAAATCTTTTATTGGCAAGATTGCCCTTGCTTGGGCCTTGCTGAGACCCCGTGGAGGGCCCTTGACGGTCGCAGCGACTGGACGCCCGGTACCGGTCCCGACCCCTCCTGGGCTGAGCGGGTCTGGGGGGCAGCCTTGGTGGAGGCTGCGGTTGCCTCTGGGCCTGAGGGCGGGCCTGACGCCTCGAGGCCTGGGGGGTGTATAGCCCTAGGGACCTCAGGGTGGCTCGTGAGTCCTTTAGGGTGTGGAGCTTTTCGTCCGTCCTTTCTGAGAAGAGGCCAGTGTAATCAAAGGGGAGGTCCTGTATTGACTGTTGGACCTCCTGGGACAGGCCGGAAGCTTGGAGCCAAGAGCAGCGGCGCATGACGATGGCCGAAGCAATCATCCTGCTAGCAGCATCCGCTGCGTCACTAGCCGACTGAAGTGCCGCCTTAGCCACCGCCACCCCTTCCTGCGACACCGTGGCGAAGTCTGTGGCCTGGTCCGGGGGCATCCCCGAGGAGAATCTCTGCAGAGAGGACCAGAGATTCAAATTGTACTTCCACAGGAGGGCCTGATGGTTTGCGACCCTGAGCTGTAGGACTGCACTGGAATACATCTTGCACCCAAAAAGGTCCAGCTTCTTGCTGTCCTTGTCCTTTGGGGTGTTGCCTTGGCCACCCTGGCGATCCCACTGGTTCACTGAATCCACTACGAGTGAACCTGGGGCGGGCTGCGTATAAAGGAATTCAAACCCCTCCTTAGGTACATAGTATTTGCGCTCAGCACCCTTCGAAGTGGGGGCCACTGAGGAGGGGGTTTGCCAGAGAATGTTGGCTATCTTCATCACCCTCTCATGGACAGGAAGGGCCAGTCGTGATGGGCCTGCTGTCTCAGAAACCCCGAAGAGGGGGTCCTCCTCCTCCGACAATTCTTTAATCTCTATAAACCGAGCTTGTCCGCCACTCTCCTCAGAAGGTCCTGGTGGGCCGAGAAGTCAAACAAGGGGGCCTTATGTCCCTGGCCACTGCCTCATCCGGAGAGGAGGAGGAGGATTGTGGAAGGGCCCCTGTAGAAGGACCTTCCTCTGGGTCAGACCTCTCCTCCGAGGTCGGTGGGGGTACTGGTTGGGCCACTGAGGAGTGAACAGAGGCGGTCTCTTGACCCACCTGTGTACCCCAGGGCCCCCAATATGGCTATTGCCAGGGGCGTTGGGGCCATGTAGGTGCAGGCGTAGGAACCTGCTGGGTCATTTCCAGGCGTTGCCCCTTGGAACCCGAACCGCTTGACCTGTGCTTGTGGGTCCTGGAAGGGGAGCGGCTCCGGGACGACGATGACCTCCGGTGCTGGCATCTGCGGTGCCGACGAGGAGAGGAGCTACTGGAGGAGCTGTAGGTGGAACGCCCCCTCCATCTAGAAGACTTATGGCGACACTTCCCAGATCTAGAATGGGAGTGGTGACGCCTGTGTCGTTGCGACGCTGATCTGGAGCGCGACATATCACGCGCTGCTGAGGCGCTCGGTGCCGAGGCAGGCAGTGCCAGGATGCACAGTGCCGAGGCAGGAAGCCTTAGGGATCGATGTCGAGCTGGGTTCCGCACCGGAGTACCAGAGCCCAAGCTATGGTCCCCGCTCGAGGCGGAACTGTAATGTCTTCGCCTCAAGCGTTTGTCCCTTGACCGCCCTTGGTGCTGCAGTGCCGAGGGGCTCGACGACCCGGAGTCAGAGCTGGGAGGGGAGCCCGCACTCTCGACCCTCCTTGACCGTCTGGGGGGAGACCTCGACTCCCGTCTCTTCCACTCACCGGGGCAACCCAATGCGGGTTTACCCGAGACAACGGTCCTGGAACCCTCGGCCGAGGGGGGGATGGAGGCGTGGGCAGGCCCATGAGGGCGCGTGCCACAGCGAAAACCTCCGGTGTCGACGGCCCTTGCAGAGGAGCTCCCCCACCTCCAGGAGTCGGAGAAGGCTCCCTGTGAGGAGATGCTGGTGCCGGAGTACTCTCCACGGCACATGGCTGGGGCATCTCCTGCTGTACCCCCTGCTTTCCCGGCAGCAGGGGGAAGTCCATGTGTGCAGCCTCCGGCCGCTTCTTCCTCGGTGCTGACAACGGTGCCGGCGCCAGTGCCGGTGGAGCGCTCCGCACCGACAAGACACTCGGTGCCGCTGGAGAACATGACAGCTCGGAGTCCGGGCGAAGCGCAGACTCCATTAGGATCGTCTTCAGCCTTGCGTCCCTCTCCTTCTGGGTCCGTGGCTTGAAGGACCTACAGATCCTACATTTCTCCTTTCTATGTTGCTCCCCGAGGCATCGGAGGCAACGGTCGTGAGGGTCACTCAAGGGGAAGGATTTTGCACATACGGTGCAGGCTTTAAAGCCGGTGGAGCCAGGCATGGCTCAGCTCTAGCCCCTAAGGGCACTATCTCTACAACTTAACTACTGCTAATCACTAAGAAAACAATGAACAAGAACTTGAATAACAAAGCTATAGTACTAAGGGATGTTACTTGCGGTATGCAAGAGGCAGATGTTCCAGCAACCGTCACAGGCGGAAAGAAGGAACTGAGGGGCCACAGGGTCGGCGGCGCCCTATGTACCGCGGCATGAACGCGGTACTCCAGGGGGCGCCTGAGCCGACCCTACGGAGCTAGCTAAGGGAAAAAAGTTCAGGGAATCTGTGCACGGGGCGCACACACACCTATAATGGAATGGATATGAGCAATCACTCGAAGAGAGAACTTTTTTATCCAAACATAATTCAAATTAGGAGATTCATCAAAATCAACTCTGTTTTGAGAACACTTTCAGTTTCAACAAATTGGCATTTTTTGGCAAGAAAAAGGTTTGTTGAAAAATTCCCAACCAGCTCAAGCCCCAATTTCCTTAAAAGCATATCAGTGCATATCATTATGATCAAACCACAATGGAAAGTAGCTCAGTAACACAAGTCATAGTGGTCTAGGAGACAAGACTATTCACCAAAGTAAGCAAAAGAGTCAGTGCAAAGGATTACTATGTTCTATAAACCCAGCTCTGACATATATTCCTTCATCTACTGCTGGAGGACAGCTAATTTGATGCCAAATATTGAAAAAAAGGCTCCAGAGGCAATCACAGCAATCACAGGTTGGTAAGCATAACTTCAATACCAGGCAAATTGGTTGAAACTATAGCAAAGAGTAGAATTATCAGATACATAGACAAAGATGATTTGCTGGGGAAGAGTCAACATGGCTTCTGTAAAGGGAAATTATGCCTCACCAATCTACTAGAATTCTTTGAAGGGGGGTCAACAAGCATGTGGACATGGGTGATCCAGTGGATATAGTGTACTTAAGATTTTCAGAAAGCCTTTGACAAGGTCTCTCACCAAAGGCACTTAAGCAAAGTAATCTGTCATGGGATAAGAGGGAAGGTCCTCTCCTGGATCAGTAACTGGTTAAAAGATAGGAAGCAAAGGATAGGAATAAATTGTCAGTTTTCAGAATGGAGAGAGGTAGATAGTGGTGTCTGCCATGGGTCTATAATGAGACCAGTACTGATCAACATATTCATAAATGATCTGGAAAAAGGGGTAAAAAGTGAGATGGCAAAATTTGCAGATGATACAAAACTACTCAAGATAGTTAAGTTCAAAGCAGACGGCGAAGAGTTACAAAGGGATCTCACAAAACTGGGTGACTGGGTAACAAAATGGCAGATGAAATTCAATGTTGATAAATGCACAATTGGAAAACATAATCCCAACTCTACATATAAAATGATGGGGTCTAAATTAGCTGTTACCAGCCAAGAAAGAGATCTTGGAGTCATTGTGGATAGTTTTCTGAAAATATCCATTCAATGTGCAGTGGCAGTCAAAAAAGCTAACATAATATTGGGTATAATTAGGAAAGGGATAGATAATAAGATTTAAAATATCACATTGCCTCTATATAAATCCATGGTACGCCCACATCTTGAATGCTGTGTGCAGATCTGGTCACCCAAGATCAAATAAGATATATTGGAATTGGAAAAGGTACAGAACAGGGCAACAAAAATTATTGGGGAATGGAAAAGAGTCCATATGAGGAAACATTAATAAGACTGGAACTTTTCAGCTTGGAAAAGAGATGACGAAGGGGGGATATGATAGGGGTCTATAAAATCATCACCAGTGTGGAGAAAGTAAATAAGGAAGTGTTATTTACTCCTTCTCATAACACAAGAACTAGGGTTCACCAAATGAAATTAATAGGCAGCAGGTTTAAAACAAACAAAAGGAAGTATTTCTTCATACAATGCACAGTCAACCTGTGGAACTCCTTGCCAGAGGATGTTGTGAAGGCCAAGACTACAATGGGGTTCAAAAAAGAACTTGATAAGTTCCTGGAGGATAGGTCCATCAATGATTATTAGCCAGGATGGGCAGGGATTGCTGTTTGTCAAAAACTGGGAATGGGCAACAGGATGGATCACTTGATGATTGCCTGTTCTGTTTGTTCCCTCTGAAGCACCTGGCATTGGCCACTATCAGAAGATAGAATACTGGGCTAGATGGACCATTGGTTTGACCCAGTATGGTCGTTCTTATGTTCATATGTTACCCGCAGCCTGAATGCTGATATAACTTGGGCCACCTGCTAATGACACGGATGCTAAGATCAGAGTGCTTGGGCAATTCACTGGTAAATGAACTTCAAGGAATGTTAAAAGATACTATCGGGTATCTAGACAATTCACTTGTTAAAACAGATATTAAATGTTTTTGTCTTCATCTACATACATCCTGTTTGATGTATACTAGTGTAACTAAATTAACCTGTTGTTGCTATATCCTCTTTCATGTCTTGTAACTTTACATTATGCATGCGACTCTATTTAATTAACTTTAGGTCAAAAGTCAACTTTAGGTCAAAAGTCCTGGATTTACTGTTTAGATGTGAATTTACTTAATAAGTAGACAATATGAAAGCTAATGAAGGATTGTTCCTGGCTTTCCTATTATGTACTCTCCAGTAATTAGATAACTTTAATTTAAAGTATTTTAGTTTTGAGTTAAGAATGTATTGGATGTGGAAGCTTCATGAAAAATGCCTTATCAATTGTAATTGAAGAAGCATTTTGTCTTCAAAGCAAGGTCATTGGTTTAACAATGGAGATTCACAAACTGTCTGCATTACCCATTCTTTGTCAGAGGAAAACACATGCTGTGATAGGAATGCCTGCCAGATTGATTTCCAGGAAAAATGGCTGTAAGAAAAAAAATCTTGGGAGCAATCCTTTCTCTCTGATCCATCTGAACGCTGACTGGGATATTCCAGGTGCAAGACAGAGGTCCCCAAAAGCCATTTTGGGAAACATATAGAAAATTAGCAGATATTACATTTCTGCATCATTCAGATTAGAGACTCTGATTCACCTGTAATGTATTTTATCTGCTTTAACCTCTCAATAACTCTCATTTCTTTTTCTGAGCTAATAAATCTTTATTTAGTTTACTAAAGGAATTGGTATATTTTGACCTGGGGTAAGTGACTGGTCCTTTAGGGCTGAAAGTAACCTAGTGTGTGATGATTTTGGTTTTAACGATCTTTCATTACAAAGTCCTGTTTGTCTGGGTGATAATATGTGCTTTTAAAATCTGTATTATATGAATATAAATTAAATGAATTAATAAAATGTTAAGGTGGATGTTTTAATTGTCTCAAAATTCTGATTTGACTGGCTAACTTGCAACACAGGAAGTCTCTAACAACACCTTGTACTTACCAAATGAAATTGCATTACATATTTAATGAAATCTGCACCCCAGTTTTGCCTGCACACCCGTGCACATTTTTAATTTACAGTAGCAACAAGAACCTTGACACTGAGTATTTACTGGGGATTAATGACTCATTTTGGCTACAGCCCTGGCACAGGAAGAAGATATCTTCTCCCAGTCAGTAATTAATTCTCACAAAATGCCCTGTGTTTTAACAGTTATTGCTTAAAAACATATCTTTTATAATGAATGGCCCAATATATTTTACCTAAGACACTCTCTAAATTGATAACATACTAGAATTGGTTTAAAGTGTTTATTATTCTTATCTTCAATTATGAGACTCACTAATTGGCTGTTTCTAGGCTGGTCTGCAACAACAATCACCCCATTCCTAGAAATTATTTGAAACTGAATATTTTTGTTTTTCACTGTCAAATCTAAGGAACTAGAACTAGATGAAGAAAGAGTAAATAAATATGAATAGCTTGGATAAGTATCCAAAGGGAACATAACAATATACACATAAAAAGGCAATCAGGAAGAATGGAGTGGAACTGTTTAGTTTGATACCTGGGACTGGGTAACTAGCAGCAACTAGGAGTAACTAGGAACAATGGGGTGAAATTAAGAAAGGGAAAACGTACGTCAAATCTAAGGAAAAATTTCCTGATACAAAGACTGTGAAGACCTCTCTTCTCCATAACTTCAAATATTTAAAACTAGACTTGACAAAAGACCAAAAAAAAAAAAAAAAACCAGTAACTGCAGAAATTTAGCATTCAGCGTTCAATTCAGCATTGATAAATGGATGGTCTAGATGTCTTACTTGGTTTTTTCATCTCTAAGAACTATGAATCTATTACAACAGTGATATACTATATGCAAGGCTCGAATGGAAAAAACTCAGGCAAGAAGCATTTAACCAGAGCTGTAATAACAATTTTCATGTATTTATTAAAACATATTAAGTGCAGTAACTCAGGAAAAAAAGATGTTAACTACCCTGAGCAAAATATCAACTGCAGTTATATATTCTTACCTCATGTATATCTTTTATCCAGTTTGTTATACCTTGAAAACTGTCTAAATTTGTGATGTCATAGACCAGAACAAAGCCATGTGCGCCACGAAAATAACTTGTACAAAGTGTATGGAATTGTTCCTGACCAGCAGTATCCCTGAAATACACCATAAAGGAATCACTTGGTACTGCATACATTGGAAAAGCATGGATATGTCTTTTCAGTGCAACTTAAAGTATACATCCCAATGCTGTGCTGTGTCTTCCGAGAGAGAAGGGAAAAAAGGGGTAGAATGTGTGTCACTCTGCTGGGAAAGAGTTGACAAACTATTTTGAGCATTTATGTTAATATTTCTGACTATACTAGAGCCTATACTTAAATAATTGAAAGAAAGACAGAAAATAGGTTTTATCTACATTACAGTTTTAATCACAGTGTAGTTAAACTGATGTAACTGTATAGGGACAATCCTTAGTATAGAATGCCTGCACTGAATGAACTATGATTTCTACTACAGAAGGTAAACTGCAGAATGGCAGCATCTCAGCACCAGTGCAGCTAGATTAGGGTAGCTAAACCAATAGCTAAAACCCTATCGGTGAGGTCTTCACTACTGCCCTTGCCCCATTATGCTGAGTAAAGTGGTGTAAAGCTGCTCTAAAATGACAGGACCTCGCTGTGGGAGGATTTCCCCAGCCCAAGCACTGTAGAAGGCAGATGTAAGGTTGTTTTCTGAGCACCCTTTGTAAGACCTGGCATAGGGAGCATATTGGGGCAGGCTGGGGTGGGAGATGTCAGCTGGTGTTGGGGCTACCATACACAGTGCTGGTGAGATTCCAGGCAGCACTGCAGCCCATATAGCATCTGGGAAGGCTGCTGCAACTTAGGCCTCCAGAGCTGTCTAGTTTATGACAGAGAGTACAGGGCACCCCAGGATGGAGAGAATGTATAGGTAGTTCAAAAGCCACCATAGCCCCTCCGCCCAGTAGGCTGTGAGTTCTGTGCTCACAATTTAGATAAGCAGCAAAGAATCTCAGAATCTTACCCTAAATGTAGACAAGCACCAAAACTCACCAGAATGCATCCAAATTCTCTAGCCCTTGGAGATCTAGTGACTGGCAACCCAAAAATTGGCAAATATATACAGACCTCAGTACAAATGACTGGGCTCCACCACAGCTGCAGAACCAAAACTCCCCCTTTTATTTAAAAATAAGGTTACAGTGCCCAAAGAGTGATCTTGCTAGCCCTCACCCAAAATCCTAAACCTGGTCGTATGAACATATGTTTGTAGGTTAGTGAAATATTTAAATCCAAATCTCCTGGTTTTTTCTTTTAGGTTCAACATTTTAAAAACATGTACTAGTTGTTCTAAACATTAGAACACCCTCCTCACCCTAATTCAAGTTTTAAAATGATCTATTAAAATAATTACTATACTGTAGGAAGACAAAGCCAGACAAGATTTTGCAAAGTGTACTATAATTTAGTTGGCTTTCATTTGTGGGACAAATTATAACTTACCATATTTGAAGTTTCACTGTGGTATCATTACATGTTATTGTTTTTACTTTAAAATCAATGCCTAAAAGAAACAAGAAAATATGTTACATGTTTTGAAATAACGTTGATTTCTTTTGGAGATTGTAAATTTAAAAAAAAATAAAATTTCTGGGATGTAGATAAATGGAAACACACCAAACAAACAACCACCAAAACCATAAAACACTTCTGTATAGACACAAAACACAGGTAGGAAAAAAGAACTATAAGAATTCTTTTTGATATATATCAATATTATATTGAAATTGACTATCAAACTGGACAAAGTTTTATACTCAGTCACTCATTGTGCATTGTCAATTCTGAAAGTATGGCTACAAACCTGCATTAGCAGGCAAGTGACATGACAGCCGTCTGATGACCCATGCACAAAACTGTTGCAGTACTGGCAATGTCTGCTAAGGCAATCAGTCCCATAATAATAGTGCTACAGTTTTCCAAGGAAGTTTAATGACAAATGGTTACATGGCATTTGCTCACTCTATGCCATTCTTTAGCCTTTACTGAAACATTACTGAAGTGTCCGGGATTATATCAATAAGGTGTTATACATCAAGGGCAGAGGGCAGCCGCAGAGTGATTTTATTAAAGTGCTAGTACTATTCACATTTCAGTATTCCACAGCCAAAGGAAATTGGTGACTCAGGAAGAAATGGACTTTGAAGGCTAGAACGAGATTCTTGCAGTGATGGAAAGACATTCCGTTCCATCATTGTGTTGCTTTAATTTTCTTATTTTTTGCTTTTCTTGTCTTTCTTCTTCAGGCCATCCTTGTTAGCTCTCAACAGGTTGAAATAGGACAGCTTGTGCTCACCCATGGCTAAAAGCCCCTCCCCCAGCCTAAGGAGAGGAACTTCTGGGCCCGGGACTCAAGTAATTTCGGGGGACAACAAATGAGAAAACAGGAACGGTCTGAAGGTCAGAGGGCTAAACAGAGGGAACCTGAAGGGAGACACTGAACAGAGAACCCTGGACAGCACCCACTGTTCCTCAAAAGCAGCCAAAGAATCAGCGGATGTGGCCCAGAGGAACTCTGCCTGGATACGTGATTGAACAGAGGAAATAGGCCCCACAGTCACAGAGCACCTCCTCAGCCAACATCCTCTCCTTGGTGTTATAGATAGCCACCTTGACCAATGCAAGGAGGTGGTTGATGAGGAGGTTCCGTGACTTTGTGGGGTCATGAATGGGGTGTGGAAAGATCAGAAGGTGTGGAGAGAAGTGCAGCCAGAACTTCAGGAAGAGGTTCTGGAGGAGCCGTAATAGGGGTTGCAACCTGGCACACTCCAGATATACGTGCGCCAGGGTTTCCCTCATGCCACAAAAGGGACAGGTAGCAGGACAAGAGGTGAACCACGCCAGGTACACTCCTGTGTTCACAGCTCTAGGAAGGAGCCGCCAGCTAATATCCCCGTGGCCGTGGAACCAAGATGAAATACGTGCTGGGGGGTTCGAAGGGTAGAGAACCCCATGCGCTGACCCAGCGCTTGGGGATCCACCCAGTCCCCCTCGTTGTAGTCCAGGAGGTCTCTGATCTTGGTGATGCCTGCCAGCACCAGCCTCTGGCGCACCAGGAGGGACTCTGCCACCTGCACACTGAAGAAGGGAGCTATATAAGCCCTAGAATGCTCAGGGCCTTATTCCCTGTAGACTAGCCGGGGTTACTACAAGGCAATTAGGAGCAAGCTGGAGGCAGAGCAGGAGGAGTGCTGTGTTGTGTGGAGGAGGAGAGAAGAATCTTGAGGAAGGTACCGGGACCAGGAGGGGGAAAAAACTTGCTTAAGTGGAGCTGAGATACTCCCCAGGCACAGAGGCCTGAGAGAAGAAAACCTGCTCAGGAAGAGAGGGGGCAGGGAACAAGTAGCTGAAGGGACAAAGGGGGAAAAGAATTGCAGCCTTGGATACTGTCAGCAGCATCTAGCTGCTATTCGTAAGGACCCTGGGTTGGGGCCCAGAGGAGTGGGCGGATCCAGGTTCCCTTCCACTTCCCTCCTCACGGGACATTACTGGAGGAACCCCTTCCCGTGGAGACAGGGTAACTGGTGATACCCTGACCCACTACAGAAGGGAAAAGCACGAGTCCCACTAGAGTGGGCCAGCAGTTTGCCACAAGGGCTAGAAATTAAATTAATTAATTAGGTGCAAAGATAAGTGTATACTGGACATGAACTGAAGTTCAAGTAAAGACCATTTACTTCTATGCGGCCTTTTCATCTAAACATCTATGTATCAAAATCCCAAATGTTGTGATACTGAAACCTATTTTGGACCCAGTAATCATTCCTGCTGCCTCTGCAGACATTATACTGTTTTCCTCAAGGATGTTTTTCTCTACAACTTCTCTATTTTTTTCATTACTTATATTATCACAACAGCACCCAAAATGTCCTTAGGTACCATACAGATGTATGGGAGGATGCATTTCTTGCTCTGAGATGTTTACAATCTAATAAAAATGAAACTCCAAACATCACACTGGAATCTGCTATCTACTGAACTATGAAGGTCCAAAACAAAGATTGTATAATTCCTTGTAGTTTCACTACTTTAAAGAAAGCATTTTGAATGAGTTTCAGTCTCAAAATGCAACATCCACTAGGAAACCTCTTCATTCTGTTCATTCATTACAAGTCACCTAGCAGAATACTTTAAGTGGCAAAAGGGTATGTATTTCAGTCACATTAGCTCAACTGAGTTATCTTAATAAAACTGAGAAGCCCTGTTAGAATGCAGGTATGTCTCATGTTGTAGCCTAGGCTTCCCAGACAGCTAACATGACTTTAAATGTGTCAGCCTACATCTCAGTCAGGTTTTTCAACTGTGTTAAACTAATTTGACTGGGCTAATATAACTGAAAAAGTACACCCTTTTTGCATGTCAAGAAAAGGCCATATTGTGTTACAGTGTCTGTCATAACGAGATTTTATAATGGGCATCAGTGAAGTTGGGAAACAGAGTGCAATTCTGGTTTTGGTGCTACTATAATACAGATAAATAAATTTTAAAAATGCCTTAAAACATAAAAGGATAACCCTATGAAGAGAGAACATACTACATTTCAAACCCAAAAGGACACCTTCAGCTACAAGTTATCTTACTTAATTCTCGTGAGTCAAGACTCGACCTATCAGAAACTATAATACACAGAAGTCTATGCCTACTATATTTTTGAACTGTTGTACACAGCTCCTTTTTACAGAAGTAAAATCAAGAGCATCTTTAGACTGTTTTGGAAGGATAGCCTTAATAGACTTTCTTCGATAGCCTTCAGTTTGTAAATTTCTTCTTCTTCCTTAGCTGTGGGCAAATAGCCATAATTCTATAAATCATTCTTGTGACCCTTCCGTGCCTAGGGCAGCCACCCGAAAATGCCAAGGTCAGGGCAGGCTGTAAAAGGAGAGCAGATTCTCCCAGCACTGGTGGGTGACACTGAAGTCAGACTTCCCAACCAGCCACAAACTGCTTCTGATTCCCCAAACCGGTTACCAAGAAGCCAGTACACAAATACACACAGCCCCCTTTACTGCATTTTAGTCTTTGGCTTCCAATTAGCCACTCTATGTTCAGTAAAGAGACCAGTTATTTAAATTCTATGCTCTTTACTAAAAAGGTTCCTCCTAACCCCAAAGGGTCAGCCACAGTACCTGATCAATATAAGTTTGGATCTTACCCAAAATACCATGCTGCCAGCCAATCTTTTAGTGACTAAAACTAAAGGTTTATTATAAAAAGAGAGGAACAAGCAATAAGAGAAATGTTAAAGGATTAAAGCAATCAGATACATAAAAATGATTTGAAAGTCCATATACATTAGGTTTTTAGAAGAACTGTGGTGTTTGCAGGCTTGTATAGTCCTTCTGGTACACATCCAGTACCTGGATAGGCCTCAGTCCTTTGTTTCACAGCTTCAGTTGCAGATGACTTGGTTCAGAGGTAGATAGGTGACTGGAAGCTGAACAGGATTGAAGACAAAATGGATTCCAAGGCCCCTGCCACGCTGCTTGAGGAATTTTACAGGAACCAAAATGGAGTCCAGAGTCACATAGGCAAGTCCTAGTGAGTCATTAGGTATATTCCTGGCTTCTCCCCCTGGGCCCCTTGCACCTGGGAATGTCTTAATGGGCCATTAAGCAGCCTATTGTTCTGCGGCCATCCTGTCTGGGGTTTGTCCCAGACAGCACAATTTGAAATACAGATATTTCAAATATATTCATAACCTAAATTACACATATAACACATGAACAAAAACATGATAATCTTACTTAGCACATTATAGCCTTTTTAACAGTACCTGACATGACATATCTTACATGAATTATGATGATTTTGACATACTGATGTCAAACAATATTATAAATGCTCCCCCTCCCAATCCAGCCAGCGTGACACTCCCAACGCAAGACTGGTGTAGAAGGGAGTAATCAGAGCTCCAGAATACACCTTAAGGGCCCCCCTTATCCAGCCAGCATGACAAATCTTACCTTTGATGATTCCAAAATAGAACAAAACTGTCCTTTGTAATTTTCCTAAAATAACTCTCCTCTGGTAGAAAAGCAACATGAAAAATGTCATGTGTATGGGTTCTGTTCTGGTGAAATCTGTGTTTTAGATAAAGGGGCAGAGGTCAGATTCAGCACACAAACAGTGGACTGGCATATTTGCACCTCCATGCTTTTGTTCTCCATAATCTAAAGCAGTGGTTCCCAATCTGTGGCCCAGGGGCCAAAAGTGGCCCGCGGGAGCTTTCAAAGTGGCCCGTGGCTCCTCTCCCGCTGGCTGCAGAAAGGAGCCACTGACTATGGACCCAGGCAGAGCGCGTTTCCATGGGGCTAAAAGACCGGTGCAGGCTCCTTGCTGCAGCCAAGGGGATAGGAGATCAGCGCTCCCCTCCCCCTGGCTGTAGCAGGAAGCACAGGAAAAGTGCTCTGCCTAGGTCCCTAGGTGCTGGGGTCCCTGCTGGAGCCAGAGGGAGGGAAGCACTGATCTTCTGTCCCCCGGCTGCAGAAGGGAGCCACTGCCTAGGGACCCAGGTGGAGTGCACAGGGCTACATGACACATGCTGTTTCCCTGCTGAATCCAGGGAGACGGGAGATCAGCAAGAAAGCAGCCTCCTCACTGAACTCCTTCCATCTGGCTGCACTGGGGAGAGGAGGTCTCGTGGCAGAGTGGTGGCCCTTCAGGGTTGTATAAATTATATCTGTGGCCCTCGGGCCAAAAAGATTGGGAACCCCTGAAGGGATTCTCTATATGACCATTTAGTAGATGGCAAGCGTGGGTGTGACTCTACCCTGAACTAGACTGCTGCACACTGACTGTCCATGTGGACCCTGCTGCTGCATATTAACAGTTCCTTAGTGTGTGCAACTGTTAGTGCTAAATGTTTATGTAGACAAGCTTTAAGCTTTCATTTCAAAATAAAAATTAGTCTCTAGCTGTTACAGTTGCTGAGGTAACCTCAAAAGTATGACCCAAGTGTAAATGATGCAGAGACATCTACCAGTGTTCGCAGAACTGGAAACAATAGCTCTGAGAGATTTGATCTGCACCATTCATCTCAATGAGTGCTAACTCAGCTATCAATGAAAATACTTTAAGTCAACGCTGTTAACTCACTGCTTCCTAAACCATACAAGAAAGGAGAGAAGATTACATTGTGAAGATATACATCATCTACTCTGAGTCACAGCTCAGTTTGACACCACCTGTAACTGGGACTGGGAGGCATCACTACTCCCTTCTCTCCCCAAATCAAGGAGCCAAACTAAAGAAACAATGCAGAGCCCAGTGAGACATGAGCATGCTCAAGGAGGAGCCAATATCAAGAAGCTCAGCAGGACACATGAGCTTCACTGAGTGGAAGCCAAACCCAAGGAGCCCAGAAGAGTCCATGGCAATAATCAGACACTACTCCATGATTGTGCAGATGTTCAAAACATAATCTATTGTGTGCAGCATATCATATAGGTGGAACTTATTTTATGGGTAGAGCATGGAAGAGTTACCTTCTCCACCACTCAATATGATCTCTTACAGAGGGGGTTTATATGAGAATGCTAGTCATAACCCTGACAATGAAAAGACTACTGAATTTCAATTATTGCCTGAAAAACACAGACGTAGGTTGTTTGTTTTTTAAAAAGCCTTTCCTTTCAGATTAATGTTTGATGATTCTGTTACCAAGTTTTCTGTGCAGCAAACAGATAGAAAAATAACCCAGTCTATCAATGGGGTGATGACATATCAATAAGGAACTTTCATTTTATAGGTTAGAAAAATTAATGATGTTAGGAAGGTTTTGGATTTTTCCTACAGTTTTAACCAGATTGCACATTTGACTGTGTAAAAATTTAGTACCGCTATTCTTTTGCTTCTGTGCTTTACATAACATCTAAATGTTCCAAGGCAAGTTCTCAGAAAAATCAACAATTTGATATTAGAATCATCAGTTTGATTCCTGCTTGAATCTGGCTAGCAAATTCCTCTATCAAAGGCAAGTACTCATAAAAAGTCAAATAAAATGGCAAAATACTGGAAACTCTCCCTTCTTTTAATTTCCATATTCATCTTATGGATGGATGACTTTGGGACTAAGCCTTCAGATGCAAGATTCTAGTAGTATTAAAAGTTGGTGTTGCGGGGGTAGTTTGGGTGGAGAGGTTAAATTACTGCATGGGTCGTGCCTTTCAGCTGATGAATTCTCACTGAAGCTTCAATGGAAGGGAAAGATGAAATAATACAATTGGCAGTTGTAATTAATTTTATATGAAGCTTTCCTGATTAAATTAATAATGGTGGCTGGAAATATAATGTAACCCAAACATGCCTATTTACTCATGTTAGGTGATACGCAAATTTAAAATTTCAAAGAAATGCTTACAGAATTTGGTTTAATTTTTTGTTTAGCTCTCTGCAGTAGATGTTACAGCACTTGAGAGGTCACTTCCAAAATGTTGAGTTGGGAATATTTAAAATAAATAATTATTAATAATTCCAGCTGGGCATTTCCAGCCCTACAGGAAAACAGTTCTATTTGATGTAAATTTTAATAATAAATTGACAAGAGTTTTTTTATTTAGAAAAAAGGAACCAGAGACTGCTGAATCAGACCAAAATTTAATCTAAATTAAAATAAGGCATATTGACTTCTTAAGTCAACTTAAATGTATTGACCTAAAAGATCAATGAATGTTAGTAAAAAATAGACGTCAATATTTACTGCATGCATGAATTGTTCATGTCTTTATATGAAATTTAAAGCAAACTCAGCAAATGGAAAAGATCAGAAAGTGAAATGAAAAATACAGTGCCAAAGAGAGCTCGCAGATTTCAGATGGTTTTAGGCCAATGTATTATACAATATAATCAACATAAAAAAACTAACATTGATCACCAGCCTAAATATAAAAGTTATTTGAATATAGCAGCTTATACTTTCTTCTTTGGATTCTTCATATAAAACGAAGAAAATGATATAAAGTAAACCAGACCAACTTCTAAGTGCCATTTTCAAAATATTATAGCCATAGGGTATTTATGATTCTCTCCCTCCCTCCCTCCCCCTTTCTATTTAAATAATAAAGATGCCTGTTCAAGATTCCAGGAGAATTAACATAATTAAGTATATAATAAATACAATTAAATTAAATTAAATCTCAGCAGCTTTAAAAAATCAATTCCACAGGAACTCAGCCAGCCAATCACCCACCCCCTTCATCATCTAGGAAGCGTATCCTCAGCCCTGTCCAAAAACCCTCTCCATTGTCTTTTCCAGCATGCCCAGAAAGTCACCAGATTCAGACTATTTCAGGTCAAGACAGGACGCAAGTTCCAGTCTTAGAGTCTTCACAGAGAATGTCCTGCCAGCTTCCCCCTCTCTCTTATTCCAGACTGAACACCTCTGCTGATGACAGCTGTGGCAGTATGGCATGGGAAGAGGGGCCATCCCTCAGGTAGGCAGGTCCAAGGCTATTTAGGGCTTTACAGGTCATAGCTAGAGACCAATGGACAGCCAGTGCTGACTGGTGCCACATGTTCCTAGGAAGATGCCCCACTCAATAAGCAATCAACTGCATTGTGCACAAGCTTCAGTCTCCAAATGGTTTTAAGGTGTAGTCTCATGTAGCACATTGCAAAAATATAATCCTGAAGTAACAAAAGCATGGGTAAAACTGGCAACTAACGGTCAAAACTTCCTAGCCAAAAAGCTGACTGGGTCACTGTTGTAATATGACTGTCAAACAGCAGCTGGGAGTCTTAAGTCACCCCTAAGTTGCAATACAAGTAACTAATGGCAGATTTATTCCTTCAATTAAAGGGGCTGATAGTACCTCTGCCATTCCTTCCAGAGGCTTCTCCCAACCCACTGTCTGTCTTATCTGGGATGAGCTTCAGCTAGCTTGTTCTCATCCATGCCCTCATCTCAACTAGACACTGGCTGAGGCTCTGAACTGCATCATCCAACTCAGACTAGACAGGCCTACTGTTGGTCTAACAGCATACGGACGACACTGACGACCCCATGCTTCTTTACTGACCCTCCTAAGTGAGGGCTCTCCAGGAAGAGGAGCAACAGCCCACAACTATCCACTAAAAACTCTCTGAGAGAAAAGGACAAAGCCACTGAAGAGCAGCATCATCTCAAAATCACTCCTCAGTTATACCAGTCATAATACATTTCAGGGCTGGAGTGGAACCATTTAAACAGTACACGTTTACTGAGGATGTTTTCAACAAAGTCACTCCCCTGAATTGGTAGAAATAATTAGCCAGGCACCTTGAAACAGAGTTCCTTCAGTTGCTAAGCCAACTTCTCACAGCAGTAGCTTCCTCTGCAGGCACAGAGAAAATATTTTCATTGTTTGGTATTATTCACTCAACGCTAAGAAATTGACTGGGAGTTGATAAAGCAGGTAAACTCATATTTCTGTTTCAGTGTATGAATAAAAATGATAGTGGGAATGGGGAAGATCAGAGCTAGTTGTAGAAGTTTTAAGGACAGCGTACATTTAGTGTTGTGATGACCTGTCTGTAAGAGTTAATAAAATTAGAAAATAAAAAAAAAAAAAGTTTAAGGTCAGCCGGCAACTCAGGAAACTGCTGCAATTGCAAACGTGAAACATTTATGTAACATTTAAGATTTAGTTTAATAAAGTATAAGAGCTATTGTGTTTGTGTGTGTGTGATTTAGTTCTTACCATTCCTAATGTACTGCTGCTGCATCTGCAGCTTGACACAGGTAATGAGTATCATGTACTATTTCCTAAATTAATAAATTACCTCCTAGATAGTGTAAAATGCTGTATTGAGTTCTAAATTAACATGTTTTAGTGATCAGATTTGCACCATTGTTTAAGAAATATGTGAAGAAGTACCAATGAGAAGCTTGATTTAAAACAATGATTTTCTCTTGGTAAATCACCTCGATTTAAATCAATCCACCCTGCTGCAATTTATCCAAAATAACACAAAGACAAACATTTTATACATACACACACTTGAACGTATGTCCCTTTGAACAGAAATTCAAAATACAATTGCCTGTTTCTTCCTTTCCCCCCAAAAGCAGAACTTGAACGCTTCCCTGTGAAGAGAAATTCAAAATTCTGTTCCTTTGCTTCTCCCCAAAAGTGGAACTTGAATGCTTCCCTTTGAACAGAAATTCGAAATCCAGTTGTCTGTTTCTTCCCTTCCCCCAAAAAGTGGAAGCTGTGCCTCTTTAGAACCAAGCTTTCCACAAATATTTTCCCACATAGAAGCATATGACACTGTAGAGAAACGAATAGCTAGGATAACAATTCATTTAATACAAGAAAGAATCACTTGTAGACATTTTTTCGTTCATAGGCTTTCCCTATGGCTGTCTATCCCATGCCATTGTTTAAATAAAAACAGTTATTCTTTATAGTCTGCTATTCTCAATGATGCATCTGCCTTATGATCCGTATAAGTTTAATTATAAAATTATAACTGCTTATAATTCACCCAAACTGCATAATTGAGGAGGAAGGGCAACCATCCCTGAGTGTTTAAGTGCTGCATAAAATGCTTTCAATGAAAATTTACTGTGAATGCATGTTTTCATTTTCTAAAATATATAATTTTAGAAAGTTTCAATAAGCAGAGTCTATTAGCAACTGCTACAAGACATACCTTTTTTGTAGTCTCACCAAGCTTACTTGTAGCAACATGGAACCTAGCTGCCATGACACAAAGAGACCCTAAGCTATTCCCCTCCAATTATTTTTTGTCTATGACTATCTTTACTCTCTGAATAAAGGTAAGTTGATGACACAACCCCATCAAAAAGCTCAGATTCCTAGGGACTAAATATCTCAGAGGACTAGTAAAGGCCTTTTACTTCATTTCCAATTGAAATTCCAGCTGGATAGGTAATGAAAGGTAAAGTCGTTTGTAACCTTCAGATGAGCATGCAACTGGCTGCAAGAAAGGAAAGCTCTTAGTCAAGACTGTACCAGACATGTGTCTTAAAACTCTAAATCAAAATTGCTACTCTTGTTGGTAGACTTAGTAAAGAGACAGAAAACTAGATGGACATAAAGTCTGAACTGCCCTATCATCCCTGGAAACTGTCCCTCCTGGACACAGCTGAGGCCCATTGGGAAGTTGCAGCAGAAAGGTAAACCATCGCTGTCTGCGTCATACTATTCAGGACAGGAGGCTTCTACTGCCAGTACTGTTAGTCTCACACTTATCACCAGTAACCCCTTATTTTAAAAATCTAGACCCAATGTATACTACAAAATTGACCTGCTTGGGATTTTGAAATCAGATTCAGATAATAGGTATTGAGATTTGGATAATTTGTTTACATCATGGATGGGACATAAAATTTTCTTAAAAGACTTTTTGGAAACCACACAAGACTTGACTTTTGAAAACACACTCATAATACCATCAGCTTTGTAATATACAAGAATGTTGATTCTTGAATAAACAGAGGTAGAGAATCAGAAATTCCATCCCTTTGAGAAAAAAGTCTCAGAGGCATGAGTTCATTTCCAATATTGATAGCATCATGAAAGCAGTCACCTCCACAAGAATTCCATAGAGATGTCTTAAGTAGGGATGTAAATTTCGCTTAAAAAAAGTAACAATTTAAAACTCAAAATTATATCGGTTAAATGTTTAAACGATATAATTTTGTGTCCCTCCATACCCTGCCCCCTCCCCTCAGCCCGTGGGTCGTGCCCCCAGCCTGGTTCCATAGGGGACCCCCGTTCTTGGACCCGTAGTTCCCAGTGTTCCACAGGGGGGCGCTCCACAGCACCTGCACCAGGGCCTTGGCTTCCCTGGGCAGCAGCAGTGTGGCCAGCTCCATTGTGGTCCAAAAGCCTGTGCTGCCATGCCCCCAGCAGGTCTGGGACTGGGTGTGGGGTAGCAACTGTGAGAGCAGGAGTATGCGTGCGCCCAGCCCAGCTCTGCGGGTGATACCCCATCTCAGACCCGGGGCCGTGGACCGTGTTCCCGGTGTTCCGCATCGGGGCACTCTGTAGCTCCTGCACCAAGAGCCTGCGCCTCTGGTTAGCCATTAAGTTAAGACTAATACTTATCAGTTAATCATTTAATATTTTACATTCCTAATCTTAGGTTCCATCATTAATTACAGGTTTTAAAGATCAATTTCACTATCCTACACCTCCCTTTCTGATGGTTAGACTCTGCTATCCTTATTCATATTGGTTTCAATGGAATGACTTGCAGAATAGAGTACTATTCAACTTAAGTTATGGTGTTAAAAACTGGGCCAAATTCATCTAACACTCATATGGTCAGATTCTGAAATCCTCAGTTACATTCAGGATTCATATTTAAATCAATACTAATTGAGGAGAAAGGTACTAGTCCAACATTTCTAACTGTAAGGGTAATTTAGCTCTAGATGAGGTTTTCAATAAAAACAGGTTGGACAAACACCAGTCAGTGATGGTTGAGGTTTACTTGATCCTGCCTCAGCACAGGGGGATGGATGAGAGGATCTCTCAAGGTCCCTTCTATCCCTACATTTCTATGAATCTATGACTCTATATGTAAAGATGATAGAATCTCACCCATACTGAAAACATATATATAAAAATATGCATATGCAGAGCTGCTGGAGCGTGCAGGTTTTTCTGCATACTTTTTCTATAAGTTTTCATTAAAAAGCACAGAAATAAATCAATTACAAATGCAGTCATCCACACCTATGCAAGAAGAAGAGAGTCTCTTGGATTACTATGACTGACAAATAATTACCTACAAGGTCACTAAAATAAATGGAAAGGATTTTAACTTTTTACCTATCAATAAGGTAGAGGAACTTGGCGTTTTAAATTAGATTGTAAATTCTCTGTGGCAGATTTGGGGGGGGGAGGGGGGGGACACACGGAGGACAGTCTGCCAGGGTGGGTGTACTGTGAATGAGGGTTGGTGTGTGTGTGTATGGTCTGAATGCAAGTTCGCATCAATCTGTCACAGTGTGTGTGTGGTATAAATGTGAGTGAGTGTCAGGATGTGTGTGTATACGGTGTGAATGAGTGCACGTGTCAGTCTGCCGGAAGATGTGGTGTGAATACAGATGTGTGTGTGTCAATCTGCCAGGGTGTGTGTGGTGTGAATAGGTGGTGACACTGTCAAAGCATGTGTGGTGTGAATTCGGCTGTGCATCAGTCTGTTGAAGGTATGTGGTATGATGTGTATCAGTCTGACGGGATATGTGTTAATGAGGATGTGTCAGTCTGGCAGGATGTGTGGTATGAATGGACGTGTGTATCAGTCAGGGTGTCAAAGGGGGTTTGTGTCACCCAGACTGTTGGGGTGCAAATGTGGGGTTGTCAGTCTGTCAGGGTGTGAATGGGTTTGTGTTGAGATGTGTTCATCTGTCTGTGAATGAGTGTGTGTGTGTGTGTGAATATGGGGGTGTATATCAGTCTGACAGGATGTGAGTGAGTGAGTGAGTGAATGAGTGTGACTACGGGGGTGCATGTCAGTCTGACAGGGTGTGAGTGGGTGTGTCAGGGTGTGAATGCGCAGGGGTGTCAGGATGAACTGGCAGGGCCCGGGCGCTGGCGGCGTGTCACTCACCGACGGTGGCGATGTAGGCGCCGCGGCGGGCGGGCGGGCCGGGCTCCGTGTACCTCCTCACGACGGAGGTTTTCCCCACGCAGGACTCCCCGGCCATCACTATTTTCAGGAGCAGCGGCTTCCCCGCGGCGCGCTGCCCCGGCCCCGCCATGTCCCAGGCGGACCCGGCAGCAGCGGGCAGCCCCGGCGGGGAAAGTCAGGCAGCCACGGAAACGAGCGAGCGGCGGGGGCCGCCCAGGCTGCACGAAACCGAAACTAGCCCGAGTCAGGGCCCCTGCGGTGCGGTGGGGCGGGGCGGGGCGGGGCCGGGGCGCGACTCCTTCCAGCCTCACGCACAGGCAGGAGCAGGAGCAGGACCCGCCTATCGCCGCTTGCGGCTCGTGCTGCTGCCCCGGGCCTCCCCGGCCTTGCACAACAGCCGCCCCCCGCCCCCGCCGCCTTTTCTTCCTCCCCTGCCCCTGGGCGAAGCCTGGCGCTCGGGCCCCGGCGCGAGCAGTTTCCTCCTCCCGCTCCGCATGTGACACCTGCGCCCACCTTAGTTCCAGAGCCGGCCCCGAGGCCATAAAGTCACCCAAACCCAAGGGGCCAGCAGGCTCTTGTATGAAGGTCAGAGGAAAAAGCTGCCCACGAAGGGTTAATCATCCGAGGAGTACTTTGTAAGGCTCCTTTCTAGAGGAGAAGGAAAGGGTTGGGCATTTAGGGGCAAGGTTTCCAGAGCAGAGGGCTCTGTGATGAAAGCCTAACAGGAACTTAACTCAGACAGTCGGTTACCACAGATCCTCAGCTGGTTTGTCCTCTCTCAACAGGGCACAATAAATGGTAATGCAGGGTTTAGATGCTATAGCGAGGGCCTTACTCAATGCAGGGGCCATTTTGGTCAATTTCACAACCATAAGATTTTAAAAATCATAAATTTCACCCTTTAAGATCTTTAAATCTGAAATTCCACGGTGTTGTAACTGGGGCGTCCTGAATAAAAATGGGGTCATGGGGGTTGCACTATTGTCACCCTTAGTTCTGAGCTGCTGCTTTCAGAGCTGGGTGGCTGGAGGGCAGCCGCAGCTGCAGCTGGCCGGCAGCAGCGCAGAAGGGAGGGCGGCATGGTATTGCCACCTTTACTTCTGCACCACCTCCCTCTCCTCGGCTCTAGGCCAGGCACTCAGGAGTAAAGGAAGCCTTGGGGTGGCTCTGTATGTGTGGGATGATGAAGGTGCCCCGCCCCCGCCAACCACGAGGCCCTGGGTGGCCGCCCACTCACCCACCCATAAACCGGACCTGTCACTCCTCCCCCTTCCCTCCGATGCAACACCACCCTCACTTCTGCACTGCTTCTGGTGGTGGCACTGCCTTCAGAGCTTGTCTCCCAGCCAGCAGCCGCTTCTCTCTGGCCTTCCAGCTCTGTGAAATCTGGTCTCCCCCAGGAAATCTGGCTATTGTAGGGAGACCAGATTTCACAGTCCGTGATGCATTATTCACAGCCATGAATTTGGTAGGGCCATAGCTATATATATAATTCTGTCTTTCCCATTACTGCTTACCAGAGCAGAAAAACAAAAGCAAACAATAACATTAAGGGGAGGAAAAGAACATACTGTATACACAAGCAGCCATATTATATACACTAGAGCCGTGGTTTTCATTTGCAGACCCTAAAAAATTTCAAATAGAGGTGTGGGCCCCTTTGGAAATCTTAGACATAGTCTCTGGTCCCCTAGCAGTCCGCGGACCACAGGTTGAAAACCACTGTTCTATGACAATGACAGCCTTTTGTGGACTCTTTAGACCAGTGGTTCTCAACCTACTTACCATTGTCAGCCACATATGCAGCTCTCTATTTGTTATGTGGACTGCATTCACAGAATATATATACTATATTATCTGTATGGCCCTAAGGATGTCACGTGGGCAGCAGCTGTGTGCTGATTGGGCCGTAAGGGGTCCTCAGGTTGAGAACCACTGCCTCAGACATAGTCTGTTTACCCCCAGGGTCCGCAGACCACAGGTTGAAAACTACTGCACTAGACAAACCTGATCCAGCACGACCAAGGTCCATTTCCTTCTGACATGGCTATCCTTATAAACAGCATGAGAGCAAGAAGATCTGCTGATCTTCCCCTTTTGCTGCTTAATTCATCAAATACAGTGAAACTAAACAGTGTATATAACCCTGAAGAATGAAAATAACCAAGCACCTTAGATGAAATATGTATGAGATGTAGCCTAGGATTCTGAATACAGGACTGAATATCAGAAAATGGAGGAACTCAAGAGCTCTAGACCTGGTTCTGTCACTGATTTTTCATCTGCCCTTGGCTGAGTCACTGAACTTCTGACAGTTTCTCCTCTTGTGAAATGGGGATAATAATCTAATGTATGGATATATTTTTAGAGATAACAGGCTTATTATAGCTGGACATCCCACTAGGATAAAGACTAACATCCTCACTAGCCAGTTGGCAATCCTCACCATTCTGAAATATCCCACAAAAGTATGCTTCAGACTATTGGGAAATAGTGGGTTCTGATTAATAAGAGGCACTGATTTGTTCATTCAAATTGGTCTTGACTCGATGTACTTTCTGTGATCTTTTTCAGAGGAATTACAGTGTTGGAACCTTGATATGGGCTTTTAAAAATAGTTTAAAATAATAAAGAATCTGTATCATTTTTCAGTTTGACTGAAAATTGCATGGGGTCACTTCTTATTTTATTCTAGATTCCCGGAGCCGTTGCTTGACTACACAAAGTACAAAAATATACTGTAGAAATTACTAAGATAGTTATGTACTAAAAGATATAATTTCTATAATTATTTAAAAAAACAGTGGTCACATTGTTTGGCATGGAGCAATATAGACATCAACTGAGACTCTGTCCCACCACAGTCTCAGAGCTGCTGCTACTGGTCTGTCTATCTTACACATGCATGATATTGATTGTGCTTTCCCACCCTTTCTACTTCTTATCTTCGAACTTCCTTGGTGGCTGTCTCTTGAATTTAGCTGAGGGCTGTTATGTAAAAATGTTTGCTGCAATGTTGAGCTCTGTGCTGAGATCCCATTAGTACTTGGAGTGTTGCATGGGGCTAAAGGTGCATGTCAGCCATCTCTCTGCTTTAGGAGTAGATAAATCTGTAAGGACTTTTTTTCCCCTTTTTTACTGAGTTTCCTCACAGATGAGGAGACCATAATACAAACCCTTGAGGAGTATAGGAACCAATAATTTACAGTTTATTTTATATCAACTTCCTGGCATCAAATAAGACATAGAAAGATGAAGAAATAGAAAATGGGATTCTGAGAATTTACTTTTCTCGGCTGTGATGTGTTATTAGCTCACATTCCAAAAGAGTTCTAGTCTAACAAAAGCTATGTCATCACTGCAGAGTTAAGTCATTGACACTCAAATTCACTCCTTTCAAGTTAGCCTAGCCTGAGTGAGAGCAGCTACACTGCAAAAGAATGCTCAGGCTGCATGAAGTTACTGCACAGTGATTGTGTTAGCAGCTGACAAGTGTTCTATCTGAGCTATAGGCTATCTCCTGCCATGCCCACCAACTCCAATTAAAAGCACCACCATGCTCAAACTAAGGGGTGTAGACAGGATTTAAATTAGGGGCAACACTTGAGTTGTAACTGAAATTAACTCTGCAGCGAAGCCCTAAAGTGATCAGTGTCACCATTACTAAAACTACAATATCACTTGTCTCTTCTTTCTCCCCACCACTCTACTCGCGTTCCTATCCACAAGGGGACAGTCTTTCCATCTGTTATTACCAACTACAACATAGTTTTAAGGTCAAACCCTTTAAAAATTAGCAGTGGATAAATGCAACATAAAAATGCTGAAAACACAGTTCTGTCCAATTCAGTTTGTTTTAAAAAATTATGCTTCAAGTTCCAGTAACTGAATTGGTCCTATTTGTTCATACTGGATTTGTGCTTATATCTCCCACCCTGTAAACATATTCCATATCCCTATAATTGAAATAAAGTTGTTTAATTACTAGAGTGAAAGTGAAAGTCAGAGCTTTATTAAGATCATGGATTTGAGTTATTAGAAGAGCTTGTCCACAGCACAATCTATGTAAATTATAAAACAAAGCCATACAATGTACATTAATGGCCCAGGGGTAGTCCCATGACACCATCACTATGAAAGCAGGAGACTGTTATTGTTTCTTCTCCTTCTTTGCTTGAATCTTTCCAATAACATGATTCAGTTTGATAACAGGATATTGTTCCAATTTGAGAAATGATCCTCTCTCTTCCAGAATTCATCTTTGAATCTGTCAGTTTCTCTAGGTCCAGGATATTAAAAGGAACAGTTATTTCAAAAGGATGTAATAACTGGCCTTTGTGCACTTAATAAAATCCAGATTTGTACTTCAAGTTCACTCAAAGAACTTAACAATTTTTATGGTAGGGGCCCATGTGACATGGAGACCTCTTAGCAAAGGGTCCACAGTTCTTTGCAAACACCTCTCACTTCAGACCCGACAAATTCACTACACCAAACACGTCTTTCAGGATATTTATCCATAAAGAGTAATATATAAGATATCTACAAATAGCTCATAACTTGTCAAGACACAAAATCATTACAAGAAGTATGTACAGATAATAGTTAAGGAACAATGTATTTATATTGAAGTATGTTATATGGATTTGGAGTAGAAATTAGTTTTGATGATGACCCATTTAGACAAAAGGGAGTTGTCACCCTTCATAGTCAGATGGTGAGGTAATGCAAGTTTCTATTATCTATCCTTGCCACAATGCCAGAAAAATCAATAGAAAACCATCAGAAACAAGGACAAAGAAACAAACTACTTAAAGGTAGAAAACAAACTCTGCAACAAAGCAGAAGTTTATCCTATCTGGGAATAGAAACAAAAAGATTGTTTTAAGTATAATGGACTATATGGAAAGGCACTCTATCCATTCACTGAGGAAAACCATTGGTGGATTGTGTGTGCTTTCAGGAACGTTTGGATTCTGGTTCTTGAGAAACCAACCAGCTCTGCAACAAACTGAACTTTGGAGGAAATCTACTTTTTTAGATAAGAATGATAAGTTAAGTTAAGTGTTAAGTGTGGACCTAAGTTTGTGTTTTATGATTTTGTTTTGTATTGCAACTGCTTGTTTCCATCACTTCCTCTTGTTTCTAGTTAATTCTTTATTCTTTCTTAAATAAACCTTTCATTTTATCATAAGTGCTCACAAGTGCTGTGTAGTTTACAGAAGTGGTGGTTTAAGCCAGAGGATCTGGAAATTCTGCAAATAGCCAGAGTTAGGGGCTGGGTAGTAGAAGGGAACACTTCAAAGAGAGTTGGGAATTGGGGTGCACCTATTGTTAACCTGCTTGGTGAAGGAAGGGCAGCATAAGCCCAGAAGAGAGTGCTCAAGAGGGTTGGCAGTGTCAGGCAACAGACTCCTCACTACCACTAGCACCAAAAAAAAAGAGATTGCCTCTCATTGGAGATTAGGTGATAAAGATGAGGTGGTAATACGGTGGCTCACAGTCCTGGATACCCTGAGAACTATTATAGCCCAACTTTTATTTTTCATTCTTGCATTAGAGCCAGCTTAATCTATAACGTTCAATATCACTGCACAATAGATTTAAACTAATACTTCTTGACCAATTCTGCCACCTTAATGAGTTCTGTAATTCTATTTCTGTCAGCCATCTCTATGCTCACTGAAGACTACAAAGGGAATGATCCCCAAATATCATAATATATTGTTACCTGTCATCTCTGTGTTCTTGGGGAACCAGGGCACAGTACCCAACCTGTCTGACTCACGAAGCCTCTGCTTGAACCAGAACTGATCAGAAGAAAGACTTACAAAAAGCAATGAAAAGGCAGTGGGAGACACACCTAAATCCCTCCGGACAAGGGTGACATGATTAAGGCACCTCCCCTGGCCTCATTTGCATCGCAGATGAGACAGAGAGGCATCTCCATTAGCATACAGAATGGAGAACAGAGATTCCAAGGCACGGACCACACTGAACCCTGGGACCAGAGAAGCAGGGAAGCCTGCATGTTGGGTGGATCTCTGCTCCCAATGTTAATGAACCCACGCCTGCACACCCCCAGCTCAGCAATTATCGGACCAATTCCAGTAATGAACCCTCTATTGGCATCCAAATACTGAATCTGCCTAATTGCATTGTGAGCTCCCTCGAAGGAACACCACCCATAGCCAGGAATGATCAGTTTCTATTGTCCAGCCTAAACAAAACAACTCTGATAAATTCCCTTGAGTCATCGTTTACCCATAAAAAAAATCTAGTGTTATCCCTTGAACCATTGTTGTTTCCCTACAAAATCCCCTACCCAAGTTCAAAACTCTGTTCTGATGCCTGGATCCCAAAGCTTCATCGGTTCCACTGGGACTCCCCTTTTCCTGACTGATTGTGTTGGGGGCTCTGCCTGTCTCAAGTACTCTGGACCCTAAGCTGAACAGCCTGTCTCCTGAAAAACTTTGACCGGTTCAAGCTGCGCTGAGTGGTGAGACCCCAACTCTCACTCTCTCTCTCTCTCTCTCTGGTTAAGCCAGCCCACTTTTTCCCCTCAGACCTAATTTGATCTCTCTCTCTCTCTTTCTCTCTCACCCCAGGTATAACTTTCTAAACCTGACTTTTGTAATCGAACTTTGGCTAGATTTCCCCAGTACCCCAATTGAAATAGTGTAATATTGTAACTGGTTATTTTTTCTCTCCTTGTATGGCTATTACTTTTAGTATCATAAATTTTATATACTTGGCAATAAAATAACTTTTATGATCAAGCTGGTTGCCAGACTCTCTCCAAACTTCATCTATTCTTGCATGTTCTCAGCGTCCCTATTTTGCTCTGCAGCAACGCTCCTCTTACCTAAGCCAAAGATCCCTGTAACGCCCAAAAATCCTGTGGGGTTTGCTCCTCTATGGGGTTACAACCAGAACAATTGTAACGTGAAGATGGGGATATAATACACTGAACCTGTGGCATATTAGGGTGGAAGCTTGGAAGTGCTGCTCAACCCAGCCTGCTGAATCTAGGGGCATAGAAGGGGTCAGTTTGGGAGTGCTGATCAACCCAGTCTGCTCAGCCGTGCTCTGTTAATGTGTGTGTGTTCATCTGATTCTGGGACTGGAGGAACCCAGCCCTGGAAAACCTAAGTCCTGCAGGGTAGCTCCATTGGGAAGGGACTTGCAGAAGGGAGAAGCAGAGCTCACTATGGACACAAAAGTGACACAAGTAGTACATTGATAGAATTACAGAACACTCCCCCCTAGGAACGTCACCCTAATAAATTAGAGCACCCCAAGGTGACGGCCAGATCTGGTAACAATATGCTCCTGCTTTCTCCACAATTCTTTTAATTCCTCTTTTGGGGCAATACATACATTGCAAAATACTTTACTTCTGCAGATAATGAGCTAATTATCTCTGTCCAAGCTTTTCAAAATAAGTACCTTAAAATTAAGCTCCTAAATCTATATTTAGGCACCTAAATAAGTGATCTGCTTTTCTAAAGTGCTGAATAGGGGCTGTTGAAAGCTTGAAATTTCTGAATATCTGATCATTTATTTGGGTGCCTAAATATGGCAGGAAATACTTTTTTGAAATACTCCAAATTTTATATATATATTAATTTAAAATGTTCTTATTGCATAGAAGTGCTTGGAAATAAACAAAGATGATACATTAGTTATAACAATGTTCAAACTTGCAGTGTTTTATTATTCAGGAGTCAGAAATGAGCAGCCTGTGCTGCCTCTGAGCTGCCTGGAAACAAGTGGTTAGGCAGTTCCTCCTTACCCGTCTTGAAAACTCTTTTGTATGTTTGATAGAAGTCAAGCATTTTGTGAAGGATAGCTTACTGGCACTCTATGACTCTTCAATACAAAACTGGACACATATAGTGATGAGACTAGGATCCAGTTAGAATTGGTTTGGAACAGTTAAATTATTTCCATTTTATCCTGAAAAACTTCACTATGAATCAATCTCATAAGAGAAAATAGTGAGTTTCCAGTGAGCATTGCTAAAATGGCCATTTAGTGCTTTTTTAAAAAAAATGAGTTTGCAGAATTATATGCTCACCTTGAAGGTTATTCCCTTGCTAATTAAACTGTTACTTAAAAAAAAAAAAAAAAAATATTTTTTATTGTAGTGTGGAGTAAAATATATTGAAAATTAACAGATTTAACGTTACCACTATAATTAGTGAAAAAAGGATTGAGGATTTAGTTGACCGTGTAAGGGAATATTATTGCCTTGAGTCTCCATTCTACTAAACCAGTTTTATAAACTGGTGTAATTGATTACACAAGCATGAAACTGGTGAAACAGAGTGGATGATAAGATCCTATATTCTTAGAACGAGCTTTGTTGCATGAATTTACAAAATATACTTGCATAACCACTTCGGAAGCCAATGCTTTTTAGTACCTCAAAAAATTAAAGAAAATGGCGTCAGTCCTCGAAGACAAATGTAGGAGAGGTTATTACTTATTGTTTGTTAAGTGCTGGCAATGTGCTTAACACTGAAGCAAGACAAAAATAAAAACTGTTCTTGACCCAAATATCTTATAATCTAAAAGGCAGGCACAAAGGGCTAAATTCTGTTCTCACGTATGTGTAAATCAAAAAAAACTCCATTAATGTCAGATTTACACCTGTATAAAACTGGTATGTGTGAAGGAAAAAGTAGGCAGACACAACACACTCAGAACCCAGAGGATAGATTATAAATATTTTTGTTTGTTTGTTTTGGGGCATTATTATTGTTGTTATCCCTTTTGCCTCAAGCAGTTAGCCAAAATTTGAAGTTCTCTGGATTGTTTCAGTTAGGGGGAAAAACTGATGGTGGAGTATCTTTAATGCAATCCTGTTTATTTATAAAGAATGTACAAAGTCCTGTTCCCCTGAACACAGCAGGAATCAAAGTAGCAAGAGATTTCTTTGCTCTCAGCTCCCAGACCTTTTCTAACCCCCAAAGCTGTTTTTCTTAGTTTTTTTTTCCTCCAGGCCATACTACCAATATGTTCTGTGGCTATCTGGTGCTTCCTTGCTTCCTTCTCTCTCCACTTCTATGGTCTTTTTCTTTCTTTTTCAGACAAACCTTCATAAAACAATAGTGAAACCCACTGTCCACATGTGCCTGGCATGTGCCATCAGTTTGGGTTGTGACATGTGCCTGTCTTTTGGATGGAGGCTGTTATTGTTTCAATTTTCTGGTTCCATATGGGAATTTAACTATTTCTTACATTTATCCCAAATGAAGGGTATCTGTTACACCCGTCAGTTTCAATGAGGTTTAGCCCAACTCATAATATTATATATTATTAACTTCTGGGTATAGTGAAAGTGGTTATTTTTAGGAGGGATTTGAATGAGAAGTTAGTGATTTGGTAATCTGGGTTTGGATGTCATTCCATGTATAAATTGATATTGTGAGGAGAATGAGGGGACTGGTGGGCCAGGACCAGGCTGTGTTGGTTAGGTCAAGAAAACTGATGTGGTGGGCAGAGAGAGCTGGTAGAGGAATTCATAAAGGCGATTGCTGTGTTCACATTATCAGGTCAGGAAAAGAATTTTGGTGACAGCAATTTGGACAGAATGGCGAGGAGCAATATGTATAACATGATGACCAGAGAAAGGAGGGGTTTCTGTAATCAAAGTGGGAGATGATTAGGACATAGACAAATGTTTTAGCTGTGTAAACCAGGAGTTTGAATGAGCTCTTCTCTGCCATCTATTGACGAACAGAGGGAACAGACCTCAGGAGCAGACCCTATTTGCATAGACACACCTACTTGCCAAAATGGCCAATTCTGGCTGTTTTGGGTTAAAATTCACATGAGTCTTGAATGCAAGGGTAATGAAATGTTGTTATCCTTACAGTATGACTAAAGTTCTGTACTTATGCCTAAATTGGGGGAAAGGAGGTCATCTTCACTTCAACTGCAGAGGTTCAAAGTCAGAGGGGGTGGGAGCAGGTGTTCTTACCTGGCGGTGTAGATTCTGTTCACAGTGTTCTAGATACCATTTGACTCTTCCCAACCAGTGTTTAAAGATAGAGCTGATTAGACTCAATTGAGAGTCCTTATTTTGCTCAGTGATCCCTGAAGCTGGAATAGTTGGTAAGCTAGTTTAGTGGGCTGAAGCTTAGAGTGGGTATGGGGTAGTGGGCTGGAACAATTTTTATAGTGGGGGTGCTGAAAGCCATTGAACCAAACTGAAAACCCAGGGTATGATTGAATCCGCTTCAAGCTAGGGGGTGCGGGAGCTACACCAGTAACCCTAGTTCCAGCACCTAGGGTTTGAGGGCAGTGTTTTGTAGTGAAAGACAGAAGAGGCAGCAGCAGTGAAGTTCCCTATTATCCAGTGAAATCACTATGGACTGGAGTAGGTGATGGAACCTCATTATATGGCATCACAACTAACAGTAATACAAGAGGAGTCATTGTTGAACCACCACCCTCTCAGAGGTGGGAGGTGAACCTACCTGAACATGACCCTGTGCTCTGGGACTTCACTGATCTCAGATAACTCTGGAGAGAAAGGGGAAGTGGCATGTCAAAGGAACATTTGTCTGCTGGACTTTCACACTGCCAGGTAGGAAACAGAGGCAAACGATGACTACCTGAGATAGTTGGGGTGGGTGTTTGTTTATTGTTTGCATAATTTTGGATAACTGTGCTAAAATCCCTCCCTTATCTCAGGATGGGAGGGAGGAAGAGGATGAGGGCTGGGATTTGTGGGTGTGCTCTGATGTTCCAGGCTTCCATGCATTGAAGTGCTCTTGAGAAGTTTAGTTTTTTTAAGTACTATGAATCTCTGTAGGGGGGCAGGGCTGGTTTATATTTTATTTTTGGCTCTTTTCTGGTATTAGGGAGTTTGCTGGCTTCACACTTGTTTGCACCAGTGTGACTGCATTTTTCCTACACGTCACAGATGCCTGGAGCCCTAGATAGACTTTTTTATGTATCATATAAATTTAAATAAGTGAATTAATAAATCAATACGATGGGGCAAGGCTAAAAGGGTGGGTTTGGTGCTATTAGGGATAAAAATGTTTAGAAAGTACCATTCACAAAGTATGAGTAAAATAAAAAGATATACCGAACATTTGTTTTTCTTTAACTAACCGCCAAAAGTGCAGGCACCCATTTTGATTCAACTATCTGACTTTGCCTCGTATATCTTGAATGTGATTGTTAGACACAAAATGATATTTTATTTATCATTAAAAGGTTTTAAAGGCAATTTCCTTTTTTTAAGCATTCTGAAAGCACAAAAAGAAAAAAACAATAAAGCAATATGCAATTCTTAGATCTTATAATCCTCTTCCTAGAAAAAATTACCATAGGAATCAGGGTAAATCAGTAGCTAAATCTATTGTAGATGAATTATATTATGTTGAAAGGTATCAAGCTAATGACTCTAAAACAATATGTACATTATATTTTTTTCATTTCAATTCAGGATTCTCAGAATAAGGTACTCAGAGACAAGGATAACCCATGTTCTCCATAAAAGATTCTTGGAAACTGAAAAATAAGGTATTTTAATAGTTCGTGGTAACTGTTTTTCTTAGCTTAAGCGTAGGTTTTAAAAAATGGTACTCATTGTTTTGATTGTATTTCTTTCATGCATGGACAATCACGCTGATGATGCATTCACTTCAAGTGAATTTTCCAATTGAAAAAAGTGCTCTTGAGTGGCTGAAGTACTATGAATCACTAAAACCTCATCTAAACCCAATAAAAATACAAGCTGTGGAGAGCAGCCACAGCAAGAAGACATTCTGGAGTTGTGCTGCATGATTCAGCTAAACAGAAAAAGATTTTGTTAAGACAGGAGAATCTCAGGAATCTGACAGTTTTGTTAAAATGAATATTACATTTTGCCAGAAAGACAGAATTAACTCTTCTGATGGAACGTCCAGTCACACCTTTCAGCCACTCTTCTTACAATGTAGGACACAGATTCCTAAAACACAGGACACCAGTCCTTGATATGTAAGACATAATGTGGGATAAATTTTATGCTCCTACTGCCACTCTTCTCATTTTTTTGCCTTGCTAGTCTCTCTCTTTCTCTCTCCCTTCCTCCCTGTCCTCTGAATCCCCAAAATTACTTAAATTTGCCAAGTGTTTGGAATTTGTTATGTAGACTTTGTAGCATGGAGGCTTATAGCAATAATGTGATCAACACATCTCATCAGGTGTGGTTGCAGACTGTTATAGTAATCACATATGATTAATAATCTGTGTTTGGAATCTCAACCATGATTAAAAGCTTTTGGTTCTGATCCTGAAATTGATAGCACCTGGGTAAAATGCTGCCCCCATGTGGAGCACCCAGTGAAAAGTCAATTAAGTTCCACGCAATGGGAATCACAGCATTGGCCGAGCGGTAGGGTGGTTAGTGCCTGAATGTGGGAGACACTATCCACAATTCTGATTTGCATAGACGATAGAAAAGAACTCTGTGCACACATGAGTACACCAAAAACTTTTCATTTTGGTCCCGGAGTTCAGCCGCTGGCCCTTTCTTTGATGTAGCTAATAGCTTTTAGATGTGAACTAGAGAAACAGTTGTAGTACAATAGCCACCTATGAGTGAGAGAAAATGGAGCGAGAAGCTGGGTCCATTTGGTATAAGGTAACCTATTATTCCACTCCCATTAGGGCTAACAGTTGAAAGAGTCCTTTGGTGCAGACATTGCCTAGGACAGTCATATAGTGCCCTGCACAGGCCCTCATCATAATTTCTAGAGTAGTGGCATGCAAGGGGGCAGGGACAAAGGGGGGGAATGTCATTCACAGGAAGGGAATCCCTGTGTCATATGCAGGTATGAGGTGTTTCAGCTGTTGTGGGCTGCAGAGCAACCCATAGAAAGCTCAAGAGTAGGGGGATGGCATTGTCAGAGCAAGACAAAGCAGTCAGAGTGCACTGGTGACTCTGGTCCAATGGGACTCTTTGCGGAACAAGGTTATTTTTCAGCATATGGGATGGCAGAATCTGTCCCCTTGGGAGCTCAGCACAGAGCTGTCCCTCAGAGACTTTTTCTAGCAGATGGTTAGTCCCAGAGGCTGAAGCCAAAGGAATTTTTCTTTGAATTGGCTAGAAGAGATTGGAGCCTTTGAGGTGGGGGATGTGGGAATTCAGTTGACCGGTTAAATCTCTCTGGGCATTTGTAAATTTTGCCTTTGCTTGAGAATCTGGATTAAATGTGTCCGAATAAAGGAACTTACTTATGTGAAAATTTTTAAAGGCTTATCCTTTTTTTATTATTTGTGACATTTTTATATTAATAAAATATTTCTATACAGAATAGTCTTGGGATTAGCTATTTTGTCTCCATTCCACACAAATCTCAAAATAATATATTAGCTTCTGAAGGCAAGATGTGATTAACTAGCCCATACAATCCAGTAAGCGTATCCAATGTTATTAGAGTTGATATTCTAATAATCAGGAATACTGAAATGCTGTCTTGGCCCTTTGAAATCCAGCTTCTTGAGCGACATGTCTGTTTTTTCTTGTCCAGCAAATCATGCTAAAATAATAAAATCTTTGTGAACCAGGGATGTTTAGTGCCATTTTAACAGAGGAGTAACAGGGGGATGCATTTGTAACCCATGCATCTGTTGCTGTTCCTTTTAAACTATAGTAGTCAGTTTTGTTTTATTTTTTACCAGAAGAATGGAGCAGCTATCCACTGACTCAAACTAGTCTGGGACTAGTAGGTAAACAAAGGAAAAGGTTCACAAACCCTTAGAGCATGCTCTGTAAGCCATCTCCAAGGGTGGGGGCCAATTCCTCTCCCAAAAATAAAGAAACAAAGGTTCTAGACTCTTCAGTTATTTCAGCCAGACACAGAGGGAGACAGCCATATGGGAGGGAAGCTGAAGATCTCTTCCTTGAGGGCTGATGCCCACAGGTCTGCTTTTACTAATTCTAGGAAGAAGATAACTGCAAGAAGAAGGATACCAGCCTATTCAAAGAACAGGGTGCTCGTTGTTTATTCAGTCCAGGACGGTGTGGTGACATTAATGTCAAATCAGCAATGCATGTTTAAAGGCATAGGATCTGTGGCTTATGTACTTTTGGTACTGAAGAAATCTGTATGTTTAGCTTTGATACTATTATTTGTTTGTTTGCACAATATTTGCTGTAGTGATAAGATTAGATATAGATTTATGAGGAATCTTAGGTAACCCTCAAATTGTCCTCATATAAACAAAGATTTTTTTAGCCTGAGCAGCTTTATTACATTGTGGTGTCTGTATTCCAAATGGGGACAACCTAGGGAATGGGCATCCATGACTGTCCAAATTTGCATATTTATCTTGTGTTATTCATGGGTGGCAGTTCAGCTGTCAAAACAGACTGACCCCACTCACTATTCCTGCGGTAAAATGGAATGATTGTGGATACTTGTGTAATCAAAGTTTAGTGGGTTACACATTTATGAAATGAAGGTGAGAAATTATCAGTGTTCCGTTCTAACCAGATTGAATTATCTTGATGACCTGTTTTCCCCAAGTCAAGGCTCTGTTTTAAATCAAGAACATTTTCTTTGAATTACAATTAAGAAGAAATCAAAATTTCATCGAGGACCAAACAAAAAATGGTGGAAAAGATTGATTGTGCAAATCATTTTAAATAGTGATCTAGCAATTATATATATTTTGGAATGAGGGCCAAAAGGACTATTTGGGGACAAGCATTCATGCAAGATCCTGCAAGACTCTTTCACTGCCCCGTACTCATACACACATAGACTCTATGACTCCACAACACAGAACTTTCACTTCTAATACAAAATCTCTAAAAAATGTGCAAATCCAGATAATCAAGATCTTCCTATCTCAAAATTCTCAACACAGCCTCACTCTTTCCTCCCCTTGGCACAGCTCTGTTCCCAACAGTATGCACAGCACACATCTAGTCAGTCAGGGTGGCATCAGAAAATGGAAGTAGCTTGTGAAACTCAACAGTTCTGTCACTTACTCTTGGCACACTAGAATAGTGTATGCCAATTACAGGAAATAATTATATAAAAAATTGAGAAGTGGCCTATTTGTGAGATGTTATCAGACTGTGTGAAGTCTGGAGTTCATGGTTATTTAGCTAAAGAAAGAAGAAAAGTGAGGTTCTCCAGATCAAACTTTTAAAAGGGAGCATTTTAGATGTTTCCTCAGCCAAAGTTAATAAGTTACTGGAAAAATAGAGAATTCACTTGTCCTAGAAAGACCTAGTTTTAAGATTGGAAAACTAAATTCAGTCATTAAAGTGTGAAAAACAGGGATTTTAGTCCCGCTTCAAGTGTACATTTCAAACAAACAACTGTGAAGTTACTACTGCCACCTCTATAATGTTGGTCTGAACTACAGAACATTGGGTGACTCAGCTGTTAACCTTTGATCCTGTGGAGAATTGGCCAGTAATTCCTGTTTGTTCTCTGTCTTTTTAGCCAGTGCCTAATCCATGACAGAACTTTATCTTTCATCTCATGACCACTTAATTGTGTAATCTGTATGTTTCAAGGTGAAACACTTTTTACAGTAGGCATATATATATATATATATATATATATGAAGTCAGCAGAATCCTCTTTTTCATTTTTCATCTTCCCCAATTTTGTGAAAATAAAATAATTTCATAGCTTCTGAGGGGAGAGAAGGGTATAATCTATATTAATCCAATGACAGTTCTTATAAAGATGTATTTTCATTTGGGCTCCTGCTAAAATAAGCAGATGATTCGTAGAATCAGAAGAGCCACAGAACTGAAATACAACCAAATGTGTTTTTAGGGTGTGATTTTTTGCCTTCCAATATATCATGCATTATTGCATATTTTGGAAAATCTGTGTTGCCCCAAATTGTGTTCCCTGTTCAGGTCAAATTTCTGGACTGGGATTCATCCTCTACCACACGTGATAATGTTGAATGAGCTATTTCATCCAAGAAACCTGCAGTAGCCACTGTTCCGTGTTATAACTAGTGCTACTCATGGTTTTGTAGGATATTTATTAACATTATACATTTAAGTCAAGATTCAGCAAAGCACTGAAGTATATGGTTTAGTGCATCTCTGTATTGGGATGGGATTATTCAGGCATTTAAAATTAAGCACATGCTTAAATGCTTTGCTGTTTTGGGGCCTCAAAATTCCTGTGTTCCCCTTGCAGCACAGCAAGAGTGGGAATAAAATGTCCCATCTTCCACATAGCACAGTAGTTGTTGAGAAAATATTCATGAATCAATGACTGAAGAGTGGAGCCTCAATCAGCAGCATGCTCCACCCAGAACTGTGGAAAATCTGCAGTAAACTCACAGACAGTTAATGCTGCTCTGCAATGTCCCTCCAGAGCGGGGCCCCCACATGGCGGGGGGGAAAGGGTACACTTTACCAGGGCCCAGAGGCCCTAGGGCGCCCAGCCCAGGCTGCAACCCCCATTACGATGAGGAAAAAAATGAGGCTAAATTGTAGATCATGCCTGAGAATATGTATAGAAACTTATTTCCCTGTATCTATTGTCCAGATCTTGTGAGATTTGCTGGAGTCAATATGTGACACTAGAGCCTGGGGAACTGGAAGAAGCTTCTAAATGTCTACTTCACGAGTATTCTACAGATCTATCTGAGGATTTTCCTTATGAAATGTTGCACCTGAAAAAAATCTTCAAGTCTACTTTTGGAAAAGAATATGAACTACCCTCACTTATTTTATTAAATGATATTTACAAAAAAACAACTGCAAATAATTTTCAGTGACGTGCATAGCCCTGCAGATTTTTTGCACACTGCCAGTGACTGTGGCAGAAGCTGAAAGAAATTTCAACAAGCTAGCACTCATCAAAAACTGCAGGCATTCTACAATGGGGCAAAAATGGTTAAGCCACCTAGCTGTCTTGTCTATTGAGTGTGAACTTGCAAGAAAAATTGACTTTGGGGAGCAAATTCATGATTTTGCAATGAAAAAGGCCAGAAAAATAAAGCTTTAAAGTTAATTGGCCTAATTATAAAATGTTTGCAGTCACATTGGTCCATTAGAATAAAAAAATCAAGACATTGACAGGATATAATACCTTTATAATGACCAAAACGTTACAAAATAGTCAGCAAACTTGTAGGACTCTCAGGCTGGATGTTATGTTAAACCAAAATAGCGAAGGGGGGCATTTTTCAGAAATGTAGAATATGCAACAGTAATTTCATAATTCAAACTTTTTTCATGGCTCATGAGATTGTATGTATGGGATGAGGGATTGTGGTATGTGCGTGGGACCGGGCCCATGTTACAAGTTTTTTCTGAGCCCGAAAAAATTATGCTTGGTTCCTGCTCCAGTGGGGTCACAGAGCACAATCATAGCAGTGGCATGGTCAAGTGTTGCGGTTAAGCAAAACGAGACATTCTGTAGTTGGCTGCCTCCACAGCTCTGCTGGCATTTAGGCCCTATCTATTGTAGGAAACTGAACCAATATTGACAATGTTTGTCAGAAATGGTCTCCTCCATCTGGTATTGAAAATAGTTTATCTACGAATGTACATGGGATGACATTGTTATCAACACCATTACAGCACCAACTCTCATTCACACTTGCTATGTATGCCCCATCTACATTAGAGGTTAACAATTTTCAGTATTAGTTGCAGGAGGAAACATTGCTGAATATCATTGCCATCAGTAGCACAATTTTTTAGTGTAAACAAGATATGAACAGTACTCCACAGGATCCCACCTATCACTGGAGTCCAAGAGTTTACTTCCAACAATCCAAAAATATGGTTACTAACTTTCTGTAACTGTTGTTCTTCAAGATGTGTTGCTCATGTCCATTCCAATGTAGGTATGTGCTCACCCTGAAGCACCACTGTCGGAAAATCTTTCCTCCACTGGTATCTGTCATGTCGGCTCTGGAGTCGCATGCTCAAAGTGCTGGCATAAAGAATCCCACCAACAGTTCCTTCTTGCTGACTAATTCCGACAGAAGGGTAGGCGGGTGGGTCTTGGAATGGACATGAGCAACACATCTCAAAGAACAACAGTTATGGAAGGTTAGTAACCGTTTTTTCTTCGAGTGCTTGCTCATGTACATTCCAATGCAGGTGACACCCAAGCAGTTGTGCCAGTGGAGGGTTCAGAGTTTATTGGCATACAGATTGTAGTACATCTCTGCCAAATCCAGCATCGTCTCTGCCCTATTGGGCGATGGCGCAGTGAGACGTGAACCTGTGGATCGATGAACATGTTGCTGCTCTACAGATGTCCGGGATCAGGACTTGTACCATGAATGCTGCCAAAGATGCTTGGGCCCTTGTGGAATGTGCTGTCAGGGCAGGGGGAGCAGGGACCTTCGCCAGGTCGTAGCATGTGCAGATACAGGAAGTGATCCATGATGATATTTTCTGAGCTGAGACTGGAAGACCTTTCTTTCTGTTTGCATTGGCCACGAATAGTTGAGTAGATTTCCAAAGTGATTTAATACTTTCTATGTAGAAGGCTAGTGCACATCTGATGTCCAGCGAGGGGAATGCATGTGGTTTTGGATAGAAGATTGGTAGGAAGATATCTGGTTATTATGGAGTTGTGAAACCACCTTTGAAAGGCAGGCTGGCTGCAGATGCAATTGGACCTTGTCCTTGAAGAATACCATGTAAGGTGGTTCTGAAGTGAGCACTCGGATCTCTGAGACCTTTCTGGCAGAAGTAATGGCCACCAGGAAGGCCATCTTCCAGGACAGGGAAAGCAGGGAGCATGTTACCAAGGGTTCAAATGGGCATCCTATCAGTCTTGACAATACCAGGTTGCGATCCCAGGCAGGGATTGATTGTCATACCTGGGGGTACAATCTCTCAAGGCCCTTAAGAAACCGGCTACAGATGGAGTTCGAGAACACAGAATGGCCATTCACCCATGGGTGAAAAGCTAAGATTGCGGCCAGATAGTCCCCAATAGATGACACAGATAGCCCTTGTTGTTTCAGGTGGAATAAGTAGTCTAAAATGAATGGTACTGATGATTGCGTAGGTGAGACACCCTTCTGTGTAAACCAGCTCAAGAATCTTTTCCATTTTGCCAGGTAAGTGGCTCTAATGGACAGTTTTCTGCTTCCTAGAAGTACTTCAGAAACCAGCCCCAAGTATGTTAGCTCTGCGGGGCGAGCCATGGAGCTTCCAGGCCATGAGATGAAAGGACTTGAGATTCAAGTGAGGCAGACAGCCATAATCCTGGGAGATCAGGTCTGGAAATGGAGGTCTAGGAGCATGGTGAACCACTGCTGGCGGGGCCAGGCCAGGACTATCAGGATGACTTGTGCTTTGACCCTTCTGATCCTCTTCAAGACCTTGTGTATGAGAGGAATGGGAGGAAACGCATAGAAGAGATGACCCATCCAAGGGAGGAGGAAGGCATCTGCGAGAGACCCAGAGCTGTGACCCAGGAAGGAGCAGAACTATAGACACTTCCTACTGTGCTTTGTCATGAACGGATCTATCTGGGGGTCCCCCACTTCTGGAAAATGGCTTTCACAACATCTGGACAGATGGACCACTCGTTATGATGGGAGAAGGATCTGCTGTGGTGATCCGATAGCTCTTTCTACGATCCCAGATGATAGGAGGCTCAAGGTATATCGAGTGGGCTATGCAGAATTCCCACAAGTGAAGTGCTTTCTGGTGCAGGTAAAAGAAGCGCACTCCTCCCTGCCTGTTGAGATAAAACATCGCTGTTGTATTTGTCCATGAGAACTGATATGCCCTTGCCAGTCACATGGGGTTGGAGTGCCTGGCTGGCCAGGCGAACTGCCCTGATCTCCCTGATGTTGATGTGTAGCAAGAGTTCTTCCAGAGACCAGAGACTCTGAGTTCTGAGAAAGCCCAAGTGAGACCCCTAGCCCATCGCTGAAGGGTCAATGACAAGAGACATTGATGGTTGGGATCTTGAGAATGGGTCCCCTGCACACATTGCCAGCAGATCCAGCCACTCATGGAGGGAGGCAACCACTGATAGGGGAACTGTGATGACCGTGTCTAAATGCTGTCAGCTTGGTGAGCATACAGACGCAGCCATGCCTGGAGAGGTCTGAGCCAAAGTCTCATATAGCTGCATGATGTCATGTGGCCCAGGAGCTTCAAGTAGTTTCTTGCTGTGGGGATGGGGTGATTTCTGAGGCTCTCTATAAGCATCCCTATCACTTGGAACTGTGCCTCTGGGAGGAGGACTCTGGCTTGGACTAGTCGAGAATCGCTCTGATAATCTATATTTTGAACCGGGGAGAGAGTAGACTTCTGCACATTTATTAGCAGATCTAAGTCCCAGAAAGTTGACTCCACCTGGACCTTGGTCTGACCTCTGAACAGCCAGTCATTGAGGTAAGGGTAGACCTAAACCCCTTTCTCCTCAGGAAATCTGTGATGACTACCATGCTCTTCGTGAACGCCCGAGGGGCTGCTGACAGGCCAAACGGGAGCACCGCAGATTGGTGGTGCACATGGTTCACAAAGAACCCGAGGAACCTTCTGTGTCCCTGAAAGATTGAAATAATGGAAGTAAGTGTCCTTCAATTCAAGGTCAGTGTACCAGTCCCCTGGATCCAGGGACGGGATGATGGAAGCCAAGGAGACCATGCGGCACTTTAGCTTCTTCATGAATCTGTTGAGCTTTCATGTGTCCAGAATTGGCTTTTGGAATTAGGAAATAACAGGAGTAGAACCCCCAGTCCCTTAGCTCTGGTGGAACCTCCTCCACGGCTCCCACCTTTAGAAGTGACTGCACCTCCTGGGCTAGAAGTTGCTCGTGAGAAGGTCCAGAGGGATGGGAGGGGTGTAGTGGGGGAAACAACTGAACTGATGGGTGTATCCCAGTGCTATTATGCATAGCACCCCGCAATCTGAGATAATATAGGCCAACACCCAATAAAAATGCAATAAATGGTCCACAAAAACTAGGGAAGTTGATCCAAATTCTGTCCTGGTGTGTCATCCCGGAGCGTCCCATCAAAAAGCCTGTTTAGACCATGCAGAGTATATGGCGAGCGGAGTGGGCGAGGACGTGGACACGGATGATGATTGGGACAGAGGTCTTCTCTTAAACCCCCTGCTCCTCCTCCAATTGTAGTCTTGCCAGGCATGTGGCGGGAAGAAACGGGTAGCCGGCTGAGGCTTGTAATGTTTCCTCGAAGGTGTCAGTGTATAAAGCCCTAGGGACTTCAGGATGGCACTCAAATCTTTTAGGCTGGGCTGCTTGGAGACTGTCTTCTCAGAAAAGAGCAACATACCTTCAAAAGAAAGGTCTTGTAATATCTGTTGAACCTTATGTGGTAGGCCCGAGGATTGAAGCCAAGAGCTTTTCTGTGTTGTCACCGCTGAGGCAGAGACTGCTGCATCCAAGGTTGCCTGCAGGGATGTCCTTGCCACAGATTTGCCTTCCTCCATGAGAGCTACAAATTCTCATCTGGACTCCTGTGGTAGTAGCACCTTAAATTTCAGGACAAAGTACTTCTTTTCTATTTTCTTTGCCTTTGGCTGGGGGAACGCTGGGGTCTGCTGGGGTCTTGATGGGATTCATAATAGCATCATTTTGGGGGCAATGCCACTCTGGAAAGGTCAGTTGCCACTAGAATGCCCACCATGATCTGGGAGGACTCTTTGATCTCCTCTACCTGGATCCCCAGGTTTTGAGCACTCTCATGAGGAGCTCTTGATGCGCCTGGTAATCGTCCTGGCTCGGGGTGGCGCTGTGTCTGCTCCTGCGACAGCCTCATGCAGAGAGGAGGAGGAGGAGGACAGTTGTACGGGCAGAGGGGACTGCTCTTCACCTTGGCACTAGCTGGGTTTCATGGTGCTGGATCTTGATATTCAGCACTGGTCTCAGTATCGGAGCCTGGATCCTGCTCCAAGTGGGATGGTGGAGCTCTCTAGACTCCGACACCGCGGAGTACAACATTCTGGAGTGTGAACCCTGCATTGGAGGAGGAGCCCAGAGGTTCCAGAAAGGCCACTCTACTGACATCTCCCACTGTCCTGGTGGCCAAGCCACGGGTGGGATGCCTTGGCTCAGGTCTACGGACGGGTAGTGCCAGATGAAGTGATGGTGCCACCTTAGGAGAGATGTATGACTCTGCCTCCGAGTCCATCTCTGAAAATTCCCTTCCTGGAGACCAGGATGGAGCGGTACTGACTGGTGCTGGCGAGCAGTGCTGAGAGGGAGGAGATTGGGGCTGGGCTATCATGGCCAATTTCCCTTTGAAAGAACTGGAGGCCTCAGTGGTTCTTCCCTCTGGTGCTGCCGCTGACAGCTCCTGTACTGCTGGGGACGACAGTACCAGTAGAGAGAGGAAATTGCTTGCTGCTGCAAATGCCTCTGGCATTGGCGGTGCTCCAGGGCAGTGAAGCTCCAGCAGAGTCCATTGGTGCCAGATTTAATGGTACCCGTTCTGAGGCCGGAGTCAACGGCACTGCATTCATTGCTGGAGCCACAGAGTGGCCCAGTGTGGGTCAAACACACTATTGTCTCTGCCCCATTAACCTCAGGGTTGGGGATTGACCTCTGTCCATCTTTTTCTGCTTCCTTGGCAGCGGTGATGGAGAGCGGCACCGAAGTTCCCTCACCAGAGCCCTTTCTTTCGGCACCAGGGATGACGGACGATGCTGAGGCTCTTGAGAAGCAGAAAGTGCATCTTTTCTTGGTGCCAGAGATGAGGAACAGCGCTGAGATTTCTGGAGAGTAGCCAGGGTGCTCCTTATGGAAGCTGAAGTACTCGGTGCTGAGTCTGAGTGACCCTGCTCTGAGGGAGGTCGAAGTGCTGCCTCAATAAGGATAAATCTGAGCCTAGTATGTCTATCCTTTTTGGTGCAGGGTCTGAAGTCTTTGCAGATCTTACAGCACTCCTGCACGTGAGCTTCCCCAAGGCACTTAAGGCAGCTGGAATGGAGGTCACTCATAGGCATAGGTTTGTGGCAAGAAGCACAAAGCTTAAACTCTGGAGACCGAGGCATGCCCCGGTACTGGGCAGAGATTAACCCCACGGAGTGGAGTTCGCTAACCTAACCAACTATTTATCTAACAACTGAAACTTAATACGGAGAATAAAAGATAATTATATGCACCAAGGTTAGAAAGTCCACTGAAGAACTATTTGTGAATGCAAGAATGAGGCAGGTCCAGCAATCATCATGGGGGGTAAGAAGGAACTGAGGGGGGCTGCGGGTCAGTGGAACCCTTTATACCAGCATTATGAGCTCATGACTTCCGGAGGCACCAGAGCCAACCTGACAGATACCACTGGAGGAAAACCCTTCTGGCAGCCATGCTCAGGGCAAGCACATATCTACATTGGAATGGACATGAGCAAGCACTCAAAGAAGAATAAAATGTTTTCCCTGATGTCTAAGAACAAAACACAAAGATTATGATTATCTAAATAACCAATGCTATTCCACTGTAAATTTCTATAGCATGTTTAGCAATCTGTCCATTCAGATTTTGTTGATTTATTCCTAGGGCGTGCCCATGTGAACGTGTCTGACACCAGAGTGTTTCACCTACATACGGGTGACGCTGAAGAAGCGCATTAGATGGATGTTTCTGGTACAATGGTCAGCAGTGAAATGATTAACTATGTTGGCATTTAAGTGATCATAATTAGGCATCGCAGCTAACAGCACTTTGTGAGACATAGTGAAATTCACACTTATCTTGCTCCTATTGTTTTTCAGCCTACCTGAGTGTAGGCTCAGTAAAACAACATATGTTATAATATGGTGTTGAATGTGGATTATCTAAAGACTTGTTCTGATTGGCTGTATGGATCTTTCTGTGAGGTCTTGTTCATTTATTTAGTTCAGTTCATAAACTGTAAGTATCCCCAAATTCTAAGCATATATTACCAGATTTAAAAAAAATACATGAATGTGGCATTAAGGTTAACTACATATCAATAATTTAAGGGTAAAATATTACAGGGAAGGTATAATTATCCCCAAAATAAGCATTTTAAACCCAGAAAATTCAGAGTTAAGGTTAAATTTAAAATAAATCCAAACAAGTTAAACTATGGAACTACCCAGTTAGGGCACCCAAACAACCTTAACACTGGCCTGTATCGATGCTATGAAATAACAGTACAATTATGATTAGCACATAATAGAGACTCTACTGCCAAATTAAATTAAACTTATTTTTAAAGGCCCATTAGATTTATTTATTTTTTTTATTTGCTCATTTTCATTTTGCCAGAATAGGGGACTAATGAATAATTTAGAGATTCCATGAAAGCTGCCAACTTTCAAAATGGCTGCCATTGCCTATCGTTCTGCACAGGAGGGAGGCTACATACTGCCTTAACAAAGTGCTCTTTTTCAACACGACCACAGTTTCCTGTTGCTCCCCATGGCAGAGAAGCCAAACTGCTCTTTGGGAAGATGGTAGTTTTGTCAACATTTGGCCCCTTATTTAGGTGCCAAAATATGGATTTAAGTATCTACATTTAAGCAACTAAGTTTAAACACTTAAAGCCTGACCCTCCTCCACAATTATTCCAAATAGCTCTGACAGGCACTAGATTGGCCCTTCTATTCTAATCTTTTATGCACCTCGGGTTCTCAGAATCACCTCCATGAATAAGAATATTCCTAGTTTGCAATGCATGCCTACATGATAGATTTATACTTCCAAGAATCCACAAATCTTAAATTAATGCTAGAATGTATGTCTCTGTGAATAGCAATACGCACCTAAAATATTAGTGGGCAATAGGGTCAAGTTATGAATGTTAATTTAACTACTAAAGATGCTCATATTGATCTACCGCTTATGAAACAGCATATATAAGAAAATCTTCTGTAATTCCCACTCTTGGTGTCTTTCAACAGAATTTGAAGAGAGGCTTGAGAGCTGCTTGGATTCCAGAGAGGTTTCTTGCAGATTTAAGGATTTAGTTTTAGAATAATTTCTAATAAGTCACTAGGAAAGATTATGGGCTAAGGGTTTTTTGCAGGATAGTAAGAATTATGCCATTTATTCCACAGTTCTCTGCAAATCCTGCTGGCGTGATAAATATCTTTGGCGTTAACAAAAGATAGGGTGCAACACATGCACTTGCAAACCAGCAGAGGTCTGTTTTCAAGACAATGAGGTAGTGAGAGCTACAGTTGTTGTTATAATGCTGTTAATGGGTGACAGTATGCTAATTAGTCAGATTAACTAAGCAGATGAGTCATGCAGTAACCCTTCTTGAAAGAAAGTGCCCATTTTGAGATGCTAAATGAGAACTTAAATGCAGTCAGGCATCCAGTTCTTGAAAGATAAAAGGAGTGCAGACCTGCTTGTTAATGTAGCCAGTGAAATTAATTTTTCTTTTTGGGAGAGGGGTGCATTTTTTTTATTTTTATTTTTTTTAAATCCAGGGATCATTTTAATGTCGAAGGGTTCAAAACCATCCAAGCTATACAATATGTTTCACTCAAGTCTAAGAAGTTTTAATAATCTAATATTGCAGAGATATTTCTGATACTCCTTGCTATGATTGTATATTAGGAAAGACTTACATGTTTAATTAGCGGCATTCAGATGTTTCAAAGGAAGATCATGCTGTAATATACTGAAAAATATGGAGCATCTCAGCTATATTTGGTGTAAAAGTATAACAAATGTTTACTGCACGTGCTGAAGTTCTCATATTAAAAATTAGTCTTCTTATGCTCGATAGATAATATGCACAATGATCATGTGGGAAGGGCTGCCATTGTGCCACGCAGGCACAGCATAGAGCAAGGAGCAGAGCTGAGCGGCCGCATGCCAGATGGGAAAATGGGAGCTCTTCTGGGGCGCTAACGTCTGCAATTTTTGTTTTGTTTTAAGTCCGTTGATAGCTACCTGGTTTGTAGCTTTTAATCCATTGTAAAATCAGGAATCGAAAGCCCTTTGCCAATTCTCCTGCTTATCCCAATTGTTGATTACCCAGTCTGGCCCTGGTCCCAATTCGAGTGGATAAATGCTTGTAAATTTAAAGCACATTCAAAAACCAACCACAAGAGGGGGAAGTTGCATGCACTGAATAAGTGACACGGGTACTTTGACTAAATTGTGCTGAAATGTTTTTATTTTTTTTTACAAAATGTAAAAAAAACTAAAGATACTCTCTAAAAATGCAAATTCTGTGTTTTTCCACATTTTCCCCCACAAGAAACAGCTTTCTGGGATTCCTGTATATTAGTGAGGAATCTTATTCATCCTAGGCCTTCTCCCAAATTTATACAGTAGAAACAATTTGCTTAGGTCAAGGAAAAAAAAGAAATAAATGAAAATAAATCCTGAAGGGAGTAGTCCAAAAGAGTCATAGGGACTATCTAACTGAGCAAATGAGGAATCCCCAACTGGTGCTACCAGCTCTGTGCCACCCAAAAACCAAAACAGGGAGCATGTTGGGGAAATGCCTGGGAGAGAGCTTGTGGTTGCAGCATTGTTACATTCTTACCACCCCTGGCTGGCATAACATACCCACAGAGCCTTTCCAGCCTGGGAAAATGAGTTGCACAGAGGCTACTCAGACTTTCACTGAGTGCTAAATTGGTCCCTGGCAGTCCCCAGGGAAGTGCAAACGTGGCACTAGGCCTCGAGCAGCCTTTGCACACCTTCCCTCCAATAAGGGTCCTGTGCCAAATACAGCTTAGGCAGGCTGCATAATCAGAGCCACAGTATGAAATATATACCATAGGGCCCAGCTTTCCAAGAACCCAAGGCTGATATGCACCTGCAAAAATGTGTGCGCAAACACAAATGCTTCTCTTAATACACATTAAGCAGAGATACTAGGTGGGTGAGAATCTCTTTTATTGAACAAAAGATATTACCTCACTCACCTTGTGTGTCTTGTATGCTGGGACCAACGTGGCCACAAAAACACTACACATCAAGTAGTCACACACAAATAATATTTGCCTCTGCTAGTACCTATGTATACATGTACCTACATAATTATGTGCACACAGGGGTTTTTGTAGGTAAAAGCCTTTCATGGTTAAATATAAGCCTGTGGATCTAGACAGACAATGACAAGTAAATGTTAGACATAATGCTATACGCATATGCAGATAAGAGTGAAGCTTGAGAGGTTTACATTGTCATCAGGACACTGAGAAGAGAATCTAGCCTTACTCCCAGCTTTCTTGTATATTGAATTCATGTGCAAAATATTCTTTTACAGGTTTATATTTGATTACATTCAATTCACTCGGCATTTGCAATAAGCAGTCATTTTAAAGAAGATGTTTATATGCTTCCAGTCTGATTTGAAGGCAGTTATGGAGCAGCTCCTGGGTAGTGAGATTGTTAGAAGACATTGGATACAATACTCTTCTTCCTGTTATCACCCTAAGAGTTTTCAGTGCCATTTAATGGCTACCATGTCCATTCCAGAGGTGCCCGCCCTTAGGCAGTGGGTGAAGTGATCCTATATATATTTGTAATTCTGTAAAGTGCTTTGAGGCATGCAAAAGGCACTATATAAATCAATTAATAACAACATCAGAGGTCACTCAGCCAATCAGAATACAATTTAATTTAATGAGAGATAAATAAGACAGAGCGCGCACGAGAGAGAGAGAGAGCTAAACACAGAGTCAGGCTTTCAATATGGTATTTCTCAGGTTCATCACAAGAATTTTCACAAACATAGAAGATAATTGTGTCACTGCCATTTCTCAGTCCAGTGTAATATCTATTACTGGTTTTGATGTCTTACTTAGCTTTGTACCAGTATTATTTTAGGAAGAGTGTACATTATTTTCATGAAAACAAATATGAGCATGAGGAAGCATTTTCCCCTTGCGTGCAATTCCTACTAAAGAATTTACATTCTTCTAATTTACTGGTTTACCGCACCACTTAGTGCACTCCTGAGATGTGCAGAATGTCCTCGCAGTTAAGAATGTGAAGATGAAATTTACCCTTTTTGCACTGAATCACTCACTCTTTCCCTGAAGTCACCATGTTCTTTCTTCCCTTGAATTCTCCTTTAACCATTCCCATAAAATAGTTTATTTTGAACAATTACAGAAATGGATCAAGAACTGCTAATTGAAAATTTGTTTTGAATGTACAACAGTTGTATATTTTAAAAATTAATGTGGTTAAAAAAATCTTGTACATTATTACTCTATCTGTATGCATCAATGTGAAGGGAAAGAGCTATGTCAAAATAGACACTGGGGCTCAGAAACAAAAACTTTGTGGCATCCTGCCTATGATGAGGTTCAACAAGGACAAGTGCAGAGTCCTGCACTTGGGATGGAAGAATCCCATGCACAGCTACAGACCGGGGACCGACAGGCTAGGCAGCAGTTCTGCAGAAAAGGATACAGTGGATTACAGTGGATAAGAAGCTGGATATGAGGCAGCAGTGTGCCCTGGTTGCCAAGAAGGCTAATAGCATATTGGGCTGCATTAGTAGGAGCATTGCCAGCAGATCGAGGGAAGTGATTATTCCCCTCTATTCGGCATTGGTGAGGCCGCATTTGGAGTATTGTGTTCAGTTTTGGGCCCCCCACTACAAAAAGGATGTGGACAAGATGGAAAGAATCCAGCAGAGGGCAATAAAAATGATTGGGGGCACGGAGCACAAGACTTATGAGGAGAGGCTGAGAGAACTAGGCTTGTTTAGTCTGCAGAAGAGAAGAATGAGGGGGGATTTGATAGCAGCCTTTAATTACCTGAAAGGGGGTTCCAGGGATGATGGAGCTAGTCTGTTCTCAATGGTAGTAGATGACAGAACAAGGAACAATGGTCTCAAGTTGCAGTGGGGGAGGTCGAGGTTGGATATTAGGGAAACGTTTTTCACAAGGAGGGTGGTGAAGCACTGGAATGGGTTACCTAGGTAGGTGGTGGAATCTCCATGTTTAGAGGTTTTTAAGCTGCGTCTTGACAAAGCCCTGGCTGGGATGATTTAGCTGAGGTTAGTCCTGCTTTGAGCAGGGAGTTGGCTAGATGACCTCCTGAGGTCCCTTCCAACCATAATCTTCTATGATTCTATGAAAAGCCACACTTCATATATTGTCAGAGGGAGCAGTAAACATGGTCAAAAGACCACTAATCCAAGGGCCAGCTGTGCAGAGTGCTATCTGTGACCTGCAATATGCATCAGGGTGTGGAGGGGAGAGAGGTGGTTTGTGTTCACCAAGTAAATGCGCTCCAGTTGTGAAGCCTCTTGCTGCCCTAGATTACCTGGTCACATAGACAGCAGCAAACATGGCAAATGTGTAGAGCCCTGCAAATCCCCAGGTATCCACTTTATATCTGTGGATCTCTGCATTCGTGGATGCGGTTGTATTGTTTACCATCTTTGCGGATCGGATGAGGATTCAAATTTTTGTATCCGCGCAAGGCTCTAACAGTGAGATAGAACGCTAGTGTGGGTGCGGATATATATCGCAGGTTGGACACAAGTTAATAATCATGGATGTGGATCCAAATTTTTGTATCCATGCAGGGCTCTATTTCCCTTATATTTATGCATCCTCTAACCACAGGGCTCCCTAAAAGTCTGACACCATAGTCTAACAACCAACAACAAAAGTAAAAATACTTCAAAATAGATTATGGAAAGAGCAAAGTCTGTCCCAAGCACCTCCAAATTCATATTCAACCCATGTAATCCCTCTTTTAAATTATTTTACAGATTCAGAAAGCAGAAAAAGAGAGCAAGATAGAAACTAGTTTGCTCTCTCACAGTCCCTAGACTTCACAGAAGTCAACAGGAGTTTCGAGTGCACATGGAATGCCAGTAAGAAGCCCTTATCAGTGCAGTTATTTATCAGTATGTAAATATCACCAGCAAGCTCCTATACCACTGAGAGTTTACTTGTGAGGAAGTACTTCTCACAATGGGCCCAAACTTACGCCTACCTAAGTCAACAGGAGTTTTGTCATGGATTTCAGTCAGAGCAAGGTCAAGCTCATGATGAACTTTCAGGAAGGTGCACTGTAGAGAACAGGAATGAGAGCAACTTAATTACATATAGAAGCAGTCAGCTTTGGCCAGATGGAACTTAAACCAAAAGGAACCTAACGCAGCCTGAATCCATTCCTCAGCCTGCAGATGGAATGGCACCAGTTCACTGACCGGGTCATGCTGAAGTTGGAGACTGACTGTAGCAAGAGGAAGCCATGATTCAGTTTGGTAACATACACATGCACTGTAATATTGTAATAATGGAACTTGCATTCACCGAATGAACAACCAGCTCCTGCAGGCCTTACTCAAGTAAAACTTCCGTTTCTACAGAGTCAGGCCAGGAGCCTTTTGGATATGTGAAAGTTAGGGTTTATTGCTTAATTTCACTAATTACTCATACTGGTACATGCCTTATTTAGGCACTTTGACTAGATAGTATCCAACTTCAGAGATCAATTCAAATGCAGTAAAAAACGTAAGGCATGGGACATCGGACTTGTTTTTGTATGGCCCCCTTTCAGGCTTATATATGGCCAGGCTTTCATAGCCTAGGACCAGACTCCCCAGAGGCATAGAACACAGTAGAACCTCATTTCAAAAGCCATGCTGTGACGGGGCTGTGGCACTGCTGAGCTGGAGCAGCTGTCAGGCAAAAGGCTAACATCCATTGTGGCTATTCCCTAGGAGCTGCCTGTTGCTCTAAGGCCATGGCCTTTGGCTGGGCTAGCAGCCACAGAATCACCTCTGTGTTAGGGCTTTCACCAGCTACTAGCAGAGCAAAGGGGCTGTGCTGCAGTCAAGCAGATTCCAGTTTCTGGCATCACATGGGAGGGGCCCTCAACCCTTTCACCTGGCCTCAGGCCCCTTGAAAAGACCGTGGCCCTTTAAGAACTTGTTCTCTTAGCCTTTGCCCTCAGCTCCCCCTGTTCTCAAATCCTTACAGCAGATTCCTCACAGGCTTGGTAGAAGGCTCCTAGGGAATCCAGTCTTGCTCTAGCTCATGGAGAGTAGGAGAAGGGAAACCTGCTTAGACTGGCAGGATTTTCCCCCAGCAATCTCACCCCAGTCCTCTGGGAATTTTGAGTCCTGAGCCGTTCGCTGCTGATACAGGATATTCCTTAGCCTCTCTAGCAGCCACCTCTTCCCACCTTGACTGCAGCTTCTTATCCCAACTGTTGTTGGTCAACCAATTAACTGCAGCTGGGGAGGCAGCTTCTCTGTCCCACAGCCCCTTAGTGGCTATTTCTACACGCCATCACACATGCCTTTGGCAAAGTGGAGTTGACATCACACGCACACATCAAAATTCATAGGATAAAAGAAGAGCTATAAAATATGAGACTGAGGTGCACAATTTCTGAAGGACTACAGCCTGGCCTTCCTTTCTGTGTGCAGTGTAACTCCCTTGCAATTACATCAGTAATTAATTTGGCTCAGGGTGTTTCTACCCACTGTTACAGCTCTAACTGCAAATGTAGTTAAGTATCATATTGACAGCTCTCATGACAGAGTGTGCAGGCTGCTCCCAAATTGTACATAATCAGAGCTTGTCTTCTTTTTCAGAATGACAATTGCAGTACTGGTCAATCTACATTAACCCCATAAATCAATTAGAAATTAAACTTATTTGGGAAAAGCAGAGGACAGTTCATTCTCTAATTAGCCCCAAACAAGTAAGGTGAAAAAATTAGGGTTCTTTTTCAGTATGAGTTCCTGATGTCAAGCTGAAATTCTTCAGCCTCCTCCCCAGCAGTAAACAATTAAACTGTCATTGGTGAAATCTGAAAGCGAGGCTTTGAAATGCAAGGTGCAGTTCAGGAATGAAGTGACAACATAAATTGATCATAAGGCAAATTCTGAAAAGATATGAAAGAAAACATTTGTGAATTCCATCATCCTTAATAGTTTAGCTGAGCTATCAGTTTATGTTGACTAGAACCTCTCTTAGTTTGAGACTTCAATCTCTACCATTTTGGGCCTAGGATGTGTGAATATATTAACCTTTCACTTCTGCAAGCCAGGGCCATAATTTTTTGGGTTGCAAGAGAAAAGGAGCTTGTAGGTCCACTTTGCAAACACCCAGCAAACAGACACAGCAGGCTCTCTTTGCTCAAGGGAGGCTAAAGGTCGCAATAGCTGGAGTTTTGTAATTGAATTCTGGGTTATAGGGCCACTGATGTGTAGGAAGCTTGGACAGCACCTAGTTTCATTAAACCTGTGGCAATTAGCCAATAGCATGTGTCCCTGCCTCTCCTGAGCATGAAGTTCATCCCCAGTTTTTTGCAGTTTTTGCAAAGAAATGGAAAACACAAACAAAGATATTCCCCACATTGACGAGAACTCAATGTAGAAAATGGGAAAACTTGATACAATATTATAGTTGAGAGATAGGAAATCTAAAGATTTAATTCAGCAGTGTGGGCCTGATCCAGCTCCCTTTGAAGTCAATGGGCAAACTCCCTCTGACTGCAATGGTGAAGAATCATGCTCTACATTAACATAATAGGCCAGATTTACCCCTGAACCAGAGACCCACTGTACCCGAAGGGGCTCTGCCCTAGAGAGGCAGACAGCATTCCTGTCACTGCTCTCAGTAAGGGATGGGAGGTCAGTGTAAGGTTTTGCTGGGGGCTGCATAGGAGGTCTGCCAGGGAAGGCTGCTGAATCTGCGCGACCCCTGGCCACAAGTCCTTCCTGGCTAACGTTTGTAGGCTGTGCTCGTCCCTGGCTGGCTGGCTCCAGCATAGAGGGAAGGTTGTGGATGCTTTGTGCCATTACAGTCTCCTCCACCCTAGTGAAGACCAACGCTGAACCTAGCCCAGTCCCTTAATCTATATACGTGCAATTTATAGCAGGATGTCTGCACCTTGATCTATTGTTAAAAATGAGAGGGCACCTAGTTTTCAAATACGTATAATATTATTTCCCAGCCATTTTTTTTATACCTTAAAACATGAATTTCTCACTTGAGAGTTGCTCACATGCCAAGTCCAGAACTTTTCAAATGAAACATTTCAGAGTTATTGGAGTGCAAACCTTTGTGAAAACTTTGAATGTCTTTTTTTTAACATGCACAAACCACTTTTTTTTCCATTTGGCTACTTCACAAACTGCAAGACAAACTTCTTCAGACTTTTCTAAAAATGCTCTCCTTGGGGTGGAGAATAAACATGTGAATATTTATTTTGGAACGTTACAGGCTCTTGATAATATGTAATATGTAATATGCAAACCTTTATAACCATGGATAGTGCTTCCTACCAGGAATAGTCTCATTAGATTCAAGATAAGATACTGGATAGCACCAATACCTGAAATGAACAGACAAAAATCATGACATTTATTAGTCTTTTCATTTCAGATATTGGCCCTCTCCAGTACTCTTGAAATCACTGGAATATGTGATGACAAAGCAAAAGTGAATGCTTGGAGCACATTTCTGCAGAGGTAATACTGTGACAGACATAACTATTCACAAATATACTTCATCTTACTCTAATAAGGGAAGCAAAAGAGCTTAAACGAAAGATGTCTTTTCTAAATGCCCATCCACTGAAAAAACTGTCACTTTCTGACAACAGACCAGATCTATATTCATTTGTGTGAGTAAACGCTATTGACTAAGTAAAGGTTGCAGGTCTGAGAATACTGGATATCTGGATTTTAACTTTATTCTTTACCTTTGATGGGAAATCTGACATGGCTATTAAGAAGTGAATATTTCACATTCTTATTGAAAAATGCTGAAATATTTGTCCCAATCAGCTCTAGACTGGGCAAGTTCTATGAAGACCTAAATAGGATGGAAATAAAGAACTTTAAATCTCTGAGTCTGAGGATTTACTTCCTCCCTGAAGCTAATCATTCTATCATGATTTCAACCGACAGTGTAATGTGCTCTCCTACTATGGTTATATACAGCCTCCTTGTGGTTATGCTCCCAGCTGTGACTAATAGGATCTCCAGAATCTAAAGGTGTGATTTTTTAGAAGGAATTTCAAAGAGCTTTACTATTACCCTTAAATTTACAGCAATGAAAAAAATGTGCACAGGTGCCCTACAAACCTTATATGCACAAAGAAAAGGTCTATGAGTCTCCATCTGGTTATTCATACACCAGTAGAGCTATATTTGGGATGTATGAAAACCACAGTCGGACAGAGTGCACACATTCACACCCACACTTTGGATATTTGTAATTACACCACATCAAAAAGAAAATGTATTCCTTGAGCCAAGCTCAGCAGTCTAAGTCGTCAATGTTCACAATCCAAAGAAGTTTGGTAGATATTTTGGTAGTGAGGTATCCTTAATCGGCAAAAATGTTTTTGAAAAAAGAGCTGTCTGGAATTACTTTGCACAAATGTAAACAAAAACTGAAGCAAATGGCAAACCACTAGAAATCGCTAAAACACATGGAAATGAGATACAAAGCAAGAGAGCCGTGAGGGCAATTTGTCCAGTGTGTTTATTCTAGATTATATTTGTTTTTATTTTTGCTGTGAATTTAGTGCTAATGAAATGGACTGACATCCCTGAAGGTGAAGTTGGGTTTGTCCACTGAATATGGAAACATGGGCAGTTGAAGCTGAAATTTGAACTAGCATCCTAGAAGCAAAAGGCTCCAAATTCCATTACCAATCTGATTTAGACTGTCCAGTGTAAACTGTAAAGATGATATGGATTACATGATAAATTTCTTAGCAAAAGTACCTTTAGATTTGCACAATCCTGAGTACATTGAGAGTGCTCAATAAAAATAACAATCCCTTAAACCAAGGAGTTCCTGGTTTTCCTGGATTTTGCTTTACTTATGGCAGATAAGTACAGATAATTACTGCTGTAAATTGTCTTAAGAAATGTCAACATATATTTCTTTTGAAGAGTTCACAGTAACCGTGGTTTTAAAAATGCAAGAATTCAAACAGGTAAAAGGACTTTGGAATTATCCCTGTACTTGGGTTGTGGGATTCTGACACATGTATAACAACATGGGAAAGATGAAGGCAACTCAAAATTGAAGGAGTTATAAAGGAATTTGAAAGATATTCACAGCTAATTCACCTCAGCCTTCTGTTGCCATTGTGATGATTAATTACAGTTTTCTGAACTGAAGAACAGAATCCCAATGGTCTGATGATGCTACTTTTCATAAATCCAACTGATAGCTCTTTAACAATCATTTGGTGGAAAGTAAAATTTGTTAAAAAACAACTAAATCGTTTCTCTGTATCTGTTCATATTCATCTGGTTTTATTTCTAAGGCCATTTATAGACAAGTGCAACAAATCCTAAGTGGGAATACTAATACTAGAACAAGAATTCTAATTTGTGTCCAAGCACAAGCACAGGGAGACAGAATGGTCTAACAACAAAGAGATCTGGGTTAGCTAATGGTTAGGCTCCTGCATTTGTTGCCAGTGACGGCGGCAGATGTTATTCAGGTGATGAGTGGAGTCACTGTGGGGAGTGTGCCGGTGACCCTGTACTTGGTCTCCACATTGGCTGATAAGATGGTGACTTTCTTTGTTCTTCAAAAAAGCAGTAAAGTGATGCAATACTAAACTGCAGGTGAAGGGGCAAACACAAACAATTAGGAAATCACTATTTTTATTCAGTCCCTTACAATTAAAATAACACATTGGTTGACCACATCTCTTCTAAATGCACACACTTGTCTTTAGCTTCAGTATGAGAGTCAAATATAAAGGCCCCACAAGTCTCCTCTAGTTTTATTTTGCAGTTCATGGATGCTTTATTATTCAATGTAAGATGCATTCATTGAACTGGATTAATCCTGCATAAGTAATTTTGAAATTTCCTGCTGAAGTTACTTTTCATTTCTGTGAACAAATCATTTATTTGGATTTTCATATATCAGGATCACAGAAATTTGCCACAGTGAGATTTTAATTTTAGCTACATCTGAGCTGGCTTATATACTGGCACATAGTTTTGCATGAGAGCATCTTCTAAAATCTGTAATTGGTGTGGAACACTAACATGCACAGAGTACATCTGACAAGGTCCAGGGAGTTAGGTTCAGTGCCACTGATCAACATCTATGCTGCAGATTAACTGAATCTTTTATGGCATTACAAGCTCTCTAGAATTCATTAGTGTAGTTTCCGTTACTACTAACCATGCTGACCTCCAGCACTGCCATTGCTACATCTTTGGTCTGAATGTTAAAGGCCTAAACAAACCAGAGGATTAAAACATAGCCTCTTCTTTTGCTGGTATAGCATAGAAAACAGGATCTGTATCTTCAGTTGTACAGCAGAGTGTATTTTGCTAACTGAAGGCTAGTGCTCTTGTATTGCCACTTGTTTGCAATTTCTGTCTCCACTCGCACACCCAGCAGGCTCAGTTTAAGGAAGGATCTGTAAAGGGAGCGGACTCTTTAAACAAAGAGAACTACAGTGCTTCATTGGTGAGTCATTCAGATCCAATCCTTTGTGAGGTAGTGCATGAATTTTCCTTATAGGTTGGCCCTGAGATGCAGGTAGACACTTGGGCCTGCATTTTAATAACAGGAAAATACAAAATAAAGAAATGCTAATAAAAGCCTTACATGTGGTTTCCCACGCAAAACTTCAGGCCTTCAATTTGCAATGGAAGCTGTGGGTGCTTAGCACCTTTCAGGATGGCATTAACTGGTGGAAGACATGTCCCCTAAAGAGCAGACTGTGTCCCCTTTCAGGACATGCATGTGGGTTGATATGTTAGCAAGCTGCTCTCTCCTCTTGTGCTTCCTGAGCACTATGGAGGAATACTACCCTGCTTGCATGTAGATGGGTGTGATGGGGTGGATGTACCCCACAGTAGACCATAAAGGGTTAAACCCATACTATGGGTGGCGGAAGTCTCACCCCACAGGCTATGCTGGGCATGCTCCAATTGCTGTCTTAGTATAAAAGACAGCAGCCAAGCTCATTTGGGGGTGGGGTGGGAGGGAGGGGAAGAGGAATAAGAATGCATGCATGCATGCATGCATGCATGGTGGAGGCCCCAGCTGAGCAGCCACTGGAGCCCTTACCTGATGCTGCCTGAGACCCAAAGAACCAAGCAGGATCCCCAGGCTATTCAGACATCTGACTGGAGTCAGTCTCAGGGAACTACATGCTCTGAGGAGCCTGGAAGCCCTGAAGACCTCCATGCCAGGAGATGGGGTAGGAAGCAGCCCAGAGAGGGCGGTAAACAGCTGTGATGCCCGGACTTGGGGTGTTGCATGTAGATTGCCTGCTGACTCAGTGGCAAGCCATTTTGTCACTGCCAGGATGCTGGGCTGGGACCCAAAGGAGTAGGGAAGAGGCTGGGTCCCTCTAGCCTGGCCATCACCCGCCTCCCTGGTCGTGGCCCCTCTGACTTGGGCCGTTGGGCTGGACGTACCCTGCAACAAGGAGGAAACGTCTCATCTTCCATTCTCCTCCCCCTCTCCCCCCACTATTACACCAGTGGACAGGATTTTGTCCTTTCTGTGACTCATAGCTATAGCACTTTAAATGAACTGGCGTTGGAAAGCAGAACAGGAACTGTCACAAATCTGCTTACATTACTTCATTTCGTTCTTTTTTTGGTATTTTCTTTTACTTCTCCTCCATCCTTCATTCCTGCTGTTCTCCAGTTCATATTTGGAACACCTCTCCCCCTTCTTTCTTGTCATCCCATCTCATCAGTTTCTCCTCCTCTGACCCTGATCCAGAAGACCCTGTCCCCTTCTAACTTTTCCTCTGACTAGTGCCTTTTTCCTCTCTCAGGACTTCCTCTTATTTCTTCCTTTCATTCCTATGTGCTCCTCCTAGCCCCGGTCCCTTCTTTTCTCTGTGGCTCCTATCTCTCCCCTTTGTTTCCAGCTTATGTTTTGCTTTTTCTCTCACATAACCACCCTTCCCTGAATAAAATCCTCTCCTCACTCTCCTTTTTATTTCCTTCTCCTCTGTTCCATTCTGTGCCCAACATATACACTTTAAAAGAGTCCTCCTCACGGTGTCTCTCACTCCATTCTCTTGTCTACCACCACTCTTCCCTTCGGCGTTGAAGATTTTTACAGGCTTCCATCTCCTCCTTAGAACAGGTTTTTAAAATCCCTCACTGTGTCCGTCAGCCAAGTAACAAGACAACTATTGCTGCTGATTCAATAGCACCACACCCAGCAAGCTCCATCCCTTTTTCTCCTCCTACCAACCCAACGCCACCACCTGACTCAACTCCTTAACCGCTCACCTGCATTAGTGCTTCCAGGCTAACAACTGAAATACACATAATCAAACATGTCAATCAAGCTTTAGAGACATTTTGAAGAGGGACAAAAAATCCTCATGCGTACAACTTACTTTACAAAAGAGAGATTGGATTTAATTCAGTGAGTATCCTTTTAATTTAATATATTATGAAATGGATGAATGTTAAATTTTCCTTTCCCAATGGGCACAGCAAAGTGACACTCAAGGACTTGAAGATGAGGCAGAGTGCATACTCCATGTATTTCAGAAGTGTTCAGTAGAATTTGTCATTTTTCATGGGATCAAATTCTGTTCTCATACATGTATGTGGGGCTTTCACTGATTTAAACACAGGCTAAGCATGTGCATTCAAGGGAAGAATTTGATTCACAGCATAGAGTATATCACACTTGGAGAACAGTGAAACGGTTATGCATTTCCACAAAATAAAAATGTTTACGCATCTATGTGATAAAAAACTTCCAAAGAATTTAATGTAGATATTATTTATACATACACTTTATAAGTAGGAATATGGCAGACAGTTGAATTAGTACATAAAGTTTTATTTAAAGTTTTTCCCCTACAAGCAAGCTTCATTTACACATTCTAATACTGTACAAAATTTACATTCTTTGTGACTTATTCAGTTAGCACTTTCCTTGGTCATGCCTTTCTGAAAGATAAAGATTTACATACAAGCCTCATAAATCTTTAAATTATCTTGGTAAAAAAAGAACCATTTAAAAAGACAACAAATACCCTTTTAAGGTGATACATTTTAGTAGAGACAGGTAACTGTTTTATGGCAGACCTTATTCTGATCTTAAATGTCATTCTAGGTTTCCTCATTTAATATTGTAACATGTTACCTTTTCATATATATTTATATACTTTCAACAGAAAAGAAAAAATGTCATGATTGCACGAAATATATTTTACAAGGGATCCTTTGGATATGAACAATACAAATAAATACAAAACCAACTAAAATTGCACTATACAGTAGAAATGGATTGAGTTTTCAGAATATACACTCCACCTTTATGAGTTCCTTAGTGATGCTATCTGTGGCTTTGGAAAATTATTTTGTTCAAACAACATTTTCTACAAGTGCAGCTGCCTCACCAGTTGCTTTATGGCATTTGTACAACCTCAGTCTCTACTGAATTACTCCAGTTTTTCTTCGGTATAATTCTACTGCAAGCAAGAGTTACACTGTCATAAAACCGGGGTGATGCCATGGAGAAACAGTCCCACAGTATTTTTTCTCCATTGTTTATATCACTGTCTTGGAAACTTGAATATATAGTTTAATTTCCAACCAACCTTGTCCTTTTTCTATTTCTATATATGTAAAAAAACACAACGATTTCCCCCATCTGCCTATTCCTACTGCAGCAGAAGCTAACATACAGTAGCTGTTTGCTTCTTGTTTATGTACCATCATCGTCAATTAATATCAACAGAAATATATACAGTTTTGGGAATACTCAACCTGATCTCTACTGCCTTTCACTCAGTGTAAGCATTTACAACTTTACAAATGAAAATCATCAGCTGGTGTAAACTAGAGTCCCTTTACTGATTTCCATGGAGCTACGCCAATTTACACCAGCCGAGGAACTGGCCTGAGTGCAAAGTGGATGTAACACACCAGTGATCTAGAATGGAAGTATTTTATAAGCATTGTATACAGGTGTAAATGCTTATGCAAGCCAAGAGGCCGGTGTGAATCAGGTGCACTGTAAGTCACTTACTGCTGCAAAAGGAAGACATAAGCATGAAAACACATAAGGCCTGATTTGTCACTGCCTTGCACCCTATGTAGTCAAGTACAACTGTGTAAAGTGGGTGTAACATGCCACTGTTCTGATCTGGTAGCATTTTGCATTCACTCTGCAAGATGTAAACAGCTACACAAGGTCTAAGGCAGTGGAGAATCCAATCCAACCCTATATTTCTCTGGATCAACAGAGAAAACGCTTCAAATTATGAACATCTAAAGGTAAATCAGAGATGAGGATTTTAGCCATTTACCAGTGCCCCTTCAATTCTGTGCATACTAATTTAAGAATCCAAAGAGGTACAATTATGCTTAAATTCAGTGTTCTTGTCTTTGGAAGCAAATAGCAAGTGAGTTCACTTCTAATATTAGTGAAAATGAAGAATTCTTATATGTTTACTGTATTAAAGGAATGTGTTGTCTTTTAACTGCTTATGATAAACACTTGCTTTGTAAACCCGGAGTTTGAAGTTTAGGCCAAGATTTCAGGTACACCAACTATAAAAGCATTCATTCCATTGATTTTAGTGGAGTGCCTCTGGGATTTACACCAATGTAACCAAGAGCAGAATTTGTTCCTAATCCTTAAAAACACTAATTCAAGAAGGGCTTTGTGAAGTATCACTTTCATCATTGTCTGCTCGTCATTACATGGGGACTTTGAAGGCAGAATGTATGAGAGGCCAAGTTGTGCAAAAATGGAATGACATTTCTTTTACCTTTTATGATCTTTTGATTCTGTGTTGTTTGCAGAGCATGTGAAGTAGCTGTAGGTTAGGATTACAGAGGAGAAGATAATTCTGCAATGCAGTGTGAGCTTTTCAGTATCTGAGTTTTGAAGCATTCATGAACACAACATCCTCATGACTTCACATAGATCACATGCAGGTAGAATACAATGCACAAAACTGATTTCATCTTGTCAAGCTGTATTTGGACATTTAGCCTTCATTTTTAAAAGTTAAAATTGATGTATCTCTGTAGCGCGAAAAAGTTAAAATCAGTCTGAAATGGCAGTCTGTCAGCATGTAATGTTCGGTATGTTCTAGCTACCTGCTTCACAAGACACCGGCATTTATCTGAGATGAGATTCCCCCCCCTAGTTTGCTTTTAAAGCATAAATATGAAATAAGGGCTTGATTACGGTAGTTTTGTTTTACCAGGAATTCTGTTCTATTAAAATATTTATGTCACCAGTCATTACTTTTCAGAATGTAACATTGTTCATGTCAGTGCTTCTCGAATATTATTTGTTGTACGGTACACAGGCTGGCAGTATGACAGTCGAACATGCAGGACCTGCAAGTGGCTCAGCTACATCTCCTTCTAGTTCTGTCCAGGTTCCTTTCTCCGGACTATAGCAAATAGTAGACGATTTGTAGGCTCCCTATAATAGAACAAAATCCTATTGAAACATTGTGAGAGCAAAACCCAAATGGCAAATTTGATTTAAGATAAAAGGCCAAGACTTTCAAAAGTAACAAGTGATCTTTGATGCCCAACTTGAGATACCTTAAAGAGGCTTGATTGTCATAAAGTGCTGAATACTCACCCTCCGAAAATCAAGTTTCTTTAACGGTGCCTTAAGTTAAGTATGCAAGTATTGAGGCACCCAAAATCACTACTCGCTTTTGTCATACACCCCTCTTTTGTATCACTACACCTTGTATTAATTAAAATAATTTGTTCTAGAATATTTTATCTTAAAAGGAAATTGCAATGATGAAAAAATGCTAAAAGTTCCTACAAGTGACCAATGCTCAGATTTATAAAAAATGGAAGCTGTCTTAAATCCATTCATTCCCTCTTCCCTAACTCCATTAATGCATATAATAATGTACACTGTGCAAATAACATTACCAAAGCTTTGCATCATTTATTCTAAAGTCAACTATAGAAGGTCTGATCTTCCTCTTACCTGGTTGTAAATCAGGAGGTCAGAAGAGCTACAGTGATGTAAAACTAATGTAAGGAGAACCACGCCCAATGAGTTTGTAAAAATGTTTCAGTCCAAGTCAATGGGACTATACATGTAAGTAAGGGAAGCAAGATCTCAAACATACATTAAAATTACCCTTGTTTAATAATACCAAAATGTACGTCGGGCTACATGCTCAAAACCTTTGTCCATATTTTAACCTATAAAAATGTAGATGGATGCCCAAAGGCAGTTGTGCATGCAGATACACACTTGCAAATAGGCACTTTGAACTTTCTGTGTAATCAATAATACTTAATGTAGTACTTTATGGGTCCAATCTTGTACCACAGATGTCAAGTCTGACTTCAAAGCACTGTATGACATTAACTAAACCTCACAATAACATAAGGAAACAGGTACATAAGTACTAATAGTCCCCTTTGGGGAACTTACAATGTGAAGTGAGTTGCGCCAGGCCATGCAGTGAGCCAGGGGAAGAGCTGGGATTATAGCCCAGACCTCTTGATACCCAACTGTGTGATAAATCCTATAGACCAGTGGTTTCCAACCAGTGGCCTGCTGGGTCTTTCAAAGTGGCCTGCTGCTCCTCTCCTGCTGCCTGCAGAAGGGAGCCACTGCCTAAGGACTCAGATGGAACGCGTTGCCGTAGGACTACAAGATCTGTTCAGGCGCCTTGCTGCAGCCAAGGGGGCGGGAGATCAGTGCTCTCCTCCCCCGGTTCCAGCAGAGAGCCTGGCAAAGCACTCCGCCTGGATCCAGAGGCACTGGGATTCCTGCTGGAGCCGAGGGGAGGGAAGCACTGATCTTCCGTCCCCCTGGCGACAGAAGGGAGCCACTGCCTAGGGACCTACGCGGAGCACACGGGGCTACAGGAAGCGTGCGGTTTCCCTGCTGCAGCCAGGGGGATGGAAGATCAGCGAGGATGCAGCCGAGATTTCCTTCCATCTGGCTGCAGTGGGGATGGAGGAGGCTGCTGGCAGAGACAGGTGGCCCTCCAGGGTTGTAAAAATGGCATCTGTGGCCCTTGAGCCAAAAAGGTTGGGAACCAGTGCTCTAGACTACAGTATTTTACAGCACCTGTTTTGCATGCTCAATCCCCAGTGTTCAGTGCAGCTTTTTGTTTTACACCTGTGTGTGTATTTTATGGATGTAACTTAAACAGGAGCGTTTGCAGACGAAGGTCCAGATTTTTAAAGCTATTTAGGCATTGCTGCATTCAGTGTTGCAACGCCTAACTGATTTAGGCATTTAAGTCCCATTTTCAAAAGTAAGTTAGGCACTTAGTCATTTAAATCTTACTGCCAGTTAATGTCCTAACTGCCTAAATCACTTCTGAAAAGAACTTAGGTTCCTAAATCAGTTAGGCAGTGCAACGTTGAGCACAGCTGTGACACACGGCACCTATATACAGCCCTATGGTGTGACTGTGTATCATTCATGTTCACCCTTCAGTGTAATTGTGTATTGTTTAATGCCAAGTATGTCATGTAAGGTGTTTTTGGAATGCTCATGACATACTGAACATTATTGTTATAGTAATATGATTGTTGCAATGTTATATGTATGATTATGAAGCTCTGCTATGTAATATTCCTAAATATGTGTCTCATGGCTTGAGGTAGATCTGAGTAAAACCCTCCAAAAGCAGAGAGAGAGTTCACATCTCACTAAGGCTTGTTTAGAACAGCCCAGCTCAGCATTTCAAGAGCAAAGGACCAGCCCGGACATCAACCAGCAATCCACAAAGAACCACAGTGTCTCAGAACATGGAGAAAACCATGCACGGATACTGTTTGTTATCTGACCCTGAAAGGGGGTGGAGGTCAGGCCCCAGAGGAGGGTGAAGGGACATGTTGGAAACGGGGAGGACATTTTGCTCTCTTTCCCATTTCACTTCCATCTACAAAACAACATCAAGCAACTGAAGGACTGTCCACAGGGGGAAGGCCTGGCTGAAGGAAGTCAGCCAGCCTGTGGTGAGCATTATCTAACTTTGTAAGGTTACTGAAAGTGTTAAGCTTAGTTTAGAATGTGATTTGCTTTTATTTCATCCTTATTAAATCTGATTTATATTCCTCTGACTTATAATCACTTAAAATCTTTCTGTACTTAATAAACGTATTTGTTTGTTTTATCTAAAGCAGTGCATTTGTGGTTTAAGGTATGTCAGAGTATGTCCATTTGAAGTGACAAAGCTGATACGTATCCATTTCTTTGATAAACTGACTAAGCAATGAGATTGCTTTGTTCAGTGGGCAGCACTGAACATTGCAGGATGGAAGTTCCTAGGGTTGCATCGGGGACTGGGGATGTTTGCTGGGGTCGTTCTATTGCATAATCCCATGAGTGGCTGGCCAGAAGCCATCACCCACTGAGTTGAGGGCTGCTTGCTTGCAAGAGGCTGTGCATGGGCTGATCTAGGATGGGTGCTTACACAGCAAGGCAAGTGCAAGATGGGCTCCAGGAGTGAGGGATTGGGGTGACACCGTTATACACCAGTCCAAATTGCAGAGGGGAACGTCAAAGCAGCGATGCCTAAATAGCTTTAAAAATCTGGGCTTAGCCCTTAACTTATTTTCATGATAAAATAAAATTGGAAATGAAGTAAGATTATTTCCATCAAAGAATCAATAAGTAATGTCAGCTTTACAAACAGAGCTGTAAATCAGCCTCAAGAACATTTTCAATGCATCCAAGATTTTGACAGACCTTGATTGATATTTTCAGCATTTCTTAGAAGGAAGAAAAGAACAGACACAACTTTTCAGACAGTAACTAAAAATTGCATGAGGAGCTATTTTCAGAAAACAGGTACATACCATACTCCAACTGTAGCCGCCGACAAGGTAAATACTGTCATCAAGAACTGCGCATCCAGGGCCACTGCGACCTTCCAAAATAGGAGTCTGAAGAATATTCCACTGGTCACCTTTTGGATCATAGCATTCCACAAGCATGACATCAAGATGGGAGAAACCTGAATAAAATGTTTAGAAAATAACTTAAATCAGACATCGTTTAAGTTTCTAGATCTTCTTTAAAAGCCACATTTATTTCAAAAGAACAAATGCAGCCATCTCTAAAAATACTTCATGAATGGTGATTGTCTAATAGTAATAGGAATTTTCTACAAAATATGAAAGGAAATATATGCCTGAGCTGCAAAGTCTGTATCTGAAATTCCCCAATTCTGTGGTGACTTTGTACCCAGTCTTTGGTTTAGGCCCATCTCTATTTTCAGAAAATGTGAAAATACACAGTAACAATTCCTATGCCAACCTTAACTCTGCACGATATCCCAACAACTATCCTCCATTTAACTTCCACAGTCACCTACTATCCAGGAATAAAGATACTGTACTGGCCTATAAGCTGCAAAACTATCCACACTTCCTCCCCATCACAGAGATCTCCCACAGGCCAGTGATCACATTGTGACATTACACAAATAGGCCACACAAAACTTTGCCTCTGTCCACTAGATAACTATAGTGTAAACACCAATTTACGCTATTAACCTTAGTTTACTAGTTTAGTGTAGTTTAGAAACACTAGGCCCCCAAAACCAGAAGTTAGCTTTTTCCACATCCTTCCTGATCATATGATGAAAGATTCCCAAATAGCCTATCCTCACAATACAAGTTAGCAAGATAGCTGCAGATGATATTATCATGCAACAATCTAAGTTATTCAGATATGTTACAGGAAAAACTGGCATTTATTCTATATGGCCACTAGTGAGGTTCTTCCACCTGAAACTGGAGGAGAAGTGAGGGTAAAGGGGTGGAAAGATTAAAATTAGTGTGAAAAATCTGCTGACTATTTTGAGACTTTACAATGTTTAGGGTTTTGAAAAATTAAAGTTTCTTGATTTTTGGTAGTTTAACTTTAATTTAGAACTTCCTGACTTCAAATGTTTGGGTATTTTGCTTTTTAAAAATATTTAATTTTAACAATGTTGCTTTAAATTAATAAATATTTAGATACAATCTTAGACATTTTCTCAATGAATCCTTTTTATGTGGGAATTTCTCTATTACTTAAAAAAATAAAAATAAATTTTTTCTATTTCTTCCTAACACTAATAAGTATTTTCTTGAAAAAGTCTTATTAGAAACGAATGACCAAATCTTACCCAATATACAAATATGTAAGCCAACTCCTCTAATGTTTATTTTTTTTAAACTATTTCAATTTATAATAATGCTTTAAAAAGCACCTAACCCAAGGATTCGGCACCTCTGTCATGAATCAAAAATACAACTGTATAAAAACCTAAGCAAAACAGAAGCTTCTCTTCACCCCAAACTAGAAAATAACTAGAAATGATGAAAGCAGAACCCAAACAATATCCCTCCTCACCAACCATTTACCCTACCCATCCAACCCCACGCTTTTGCCCATAACAACGATGCTTGCAAAATTGTAATTTATGTCAGGAACGAACAGGTGTGATGAAATAATTATGCATCACAGTAGAATTTTCAAGGGACCATAAAGAAGCCAAACAGCATGCCCAGAATCTGTCAAAGATCCCCCTAATAAACTGTAGTATACACACAATTAGTTATGCTGAGGTAAAGACACTCCTGACACTAGTACAGAGATCCAGCTTCACAAAAGAGTGCTTTGCCATTGAACTATTAGAGCGTCTTTACTATCCCAAGCCAACACAGTATTTGTTGAAGAATCCACACTGCAATCCACTGTCCCATCCCCTCGCTTTCAGTTCTTCTTTGAGTTCCTCATGACTGGGCATAGAAGAAGAAATGTTTTTAAAAGAACACCTTCTCAAAACAACAGACTGCATTTTGGAAGCAAACATGGCAAACTCCCCATAAGAGAGAGCAACTCAGCTATGATTGAAGCATACAAGGCAACAAAATAGTGGAGCACAAAACACAACGCTTGTAACATGTTCCATTTTATGTGTCTGATGAAATTGGGAGATGCCACTAGGGAGATAAGAACTCTGTTCACAGCTTCCCGAGTAAAGAGACCTTACTAAAGTGTGCACTACAGTTCCATTTCATTTTAATCAACCCATATTCAAATATATTTTAATCAACATTTTGCTACTCTGTGGAACATATCAGTCAAGCAACGCAAAGCACTTTGCTTACAACCCCCATGCTGAGTAGATAGGCCAGATCTTAAGGCCGAACCCTCAGACTGTGCTACCCCACTGATGCCAATGGAGTGATGCCAATGAACACCAGCTGAGGATCTGACCCTCTATTTAGTAAGCATTAAGAGTCCAATGCAGAACGACTTCTGTGACCAATATTAAAAACATGGAAATGCACTCTACTCAGTTAAAGGTACATAGTGTTGCAACTCAGCCCCTATACTTGTTGTTTTCCTCTGTTGCAGGGAAGGACAACACAGAGTCTAGAAGAAGCAATGAAGAGGGAAGAGGGAAACAGTTCCAGTTTTTATATACCTCCATTTTGTTATTCGAATAGAAAAAAGAATGGTGGAGCTCCATGGGAGTAAAGCTATGTCCACACTTAAGCCGTTACAGCTGCGCAGCTTCAGCACTTGTGTAGACATGACTGTGATGGGAGGGGTGCCCCCATCACTGTAGTTAATCCACCTCCTAGTAGGCAGTAGCTAGGTCGACGGAAGACTTCTTCCATCAACCTAGCGCTGTCTACGCTGGGGGCTAGGTTGGCTTAACTATGTTGCTCGGGGGTATGGAATTTCCACACCCTTGAGCAACATAGCTGGGTTAACGTCACTTCTTAGTGTAGACTTGGCGTAAGTATTCAAAGACCAACATTTTCAAACTTGGCACCTAAAAGTGGCCTGATTTTCAGGTGTGCAGTGTACAAATAGCTTCTACTCCTTCTTTCCTGTGGCCTGTCCCATCTTGGAATGCTTCTGTAGGCTGCTCAGAACTGGCTGAACCAGTTCCGCACCTGGCATAGAGGTAATATGTGCCACAGTGCTATTTACTGAGGGGACTGTATGCTTCTCTGTGGTCCCTGTATGTACCAGCTATGGTGCTTCAGCCAACTATGCACGTAGGGGAAAATTTTCAAAAGCGCATGACAGTATGTTTACAAGCAAAGATATGACCGTATCACAGTGAGTCAGACCTGTGTTGATGTTAAGCTAGCTGACACGGGTAACAATAGCAGTGTAGACGTGGTGGCACAGGCTTCAGCATAGGCTATCAACCAGAGTATGTACCCAAGCTCCTTACAGGGCTTGTACTCTGGTTGCTAGCCCATGCTGAAGCCTTTGTCACCATATATGGCTATGCTACATCTACACTACAGGTGTGGACTGTAATTCCCCTGCTTGTATACATGTATTAAAACCAGTGGCTATGTACTCAGCATGGTTCCGCTGTGCCTCTGCTGCCTGTGCTATTGCGGTTACACTGCTATTTTATACTCGTGTTATCTCGAAGAGAGGTAGCGTGAGTATGTGTACAGGAGAATCCCACCCTTTGCAATAGTGTAGACATAGCCCTTTCCCCCCTGTATTAGCTAGATTAAAGCTACCCATGCTACAATCATACCTTTACTTGTCATGTTGACATACCTAGAGTGACTTAGGATCTCATTAGGACTTACACTCCTAAGTCATTTAGGCACTTTTGAAAATTTTACTCATAGTCATTTTCACTGTTTCTCCTGCATTGTCAGTTAGTTTCCCCTTTTGTCTATGTGGCTTTTTCAGGCTGCAACAGGGGAGACAAAACAAACAAACAAATTGAATTATAAAATGACAGATTATTGTCAGGGTGAGGGGACACAAAGGCAGAAGAGGTGCATGAAACTTCTTTAAACTCATTTTTTAAACTGACTAGAATGGATAGCATCTTTTTTAACATTAATGGGAGTTGCATGTATGTATTGAGAAAAGAATACTAGATACCAGTACACTAGTCATTAAAAAAAGCTTTTAAAGATGAAAACGAGACACCTCTAAAAAGAATTAATAAAGAATTAAAATTCACATGATACATTTAATACTAAAAACAGATTTTAAGTCTCAAATATTTAATGGATGGTTTTTCATTAAATCAGGGGTTTGTTTCTCTGTGCAGCTCTGAATAAAACTCTAACTTCACATCTTGGAAAATGATTTACAGAGGAAAATATTGCTGTTACATTTAGGTCAAAGAATAATCTGTTTCACTGAATTCATGGTAATGACAAATCATCCATGCTTTTAAGTAATGGAAGCTCCTATTTCTTTTTATTATCTAAAGCATTCATTACTCATTTATTTAACGTACTGTTATAATTTTAAAATAATTTGCATAAGATGTTTTTAAAGTTGCTGGCTCATGCATCCTGTTAAATTGTATTGCAGGGTTTTTAACTTAGTTTAACAATGACTAGCCAACAGAAATATCTTCTGTCCTGAGACAGGACATTGAAATGTTGTTTTGCTATACAAATGACCTTTCAAATGGTTTCCTCCAATTGCATACAGTCGATCATTCATTACAGCCAAAGTGTGGATTGCTCGTTTTGTGTTCATGTCCTGTTTTCGGGCCCAGACGTCCATAACAGGGTCATAGCAGTATAGCCAGGGGACATATTCTCCATTATGAACACCACCTACAAAGGAAATATACCTTCATTAATTAAATTTAAATGAAGATGTCGCCTTGCAACAGGAATTTGACGATGAAGTTTTGTATGTAGCAGTAACTGGAAAATAGACTTGCCCGAAATATATATCTTGCCATTGTGCACAGCTCCTGCATGCGCTGCTAAAGGTTGTGGTAAAGAAGATACATAACGCCATTCATTTGTCTCTAAATTATAGCATTCCACGCTGGATAAGTAGCCAGTTTCATTTCTTCCACCAATCACATACAAGTTCTTATCAAGCCGACATGCATAGAAACTGGCTCTCCTATAGTAAAATAAACAAATAAATGAATGAATAAAAACAATAACCCAATTAGTTATTAAAACAGTTCTTTCATTCCACTCTTTGAACTAAATTAGCTGCTACTTCAAGTTCTACTTCAAACAGGAGTGTCTGTGGGTTTCAAATGTTTAGGACCATTTCAAGATTGGATCTGGTTTGCTAATCAAATATGTGCTCCACATCAAATGAATACTTTGGTTTTACTGTCATAACAATTAACACACATACATCTGGCAAGGAATACCTTTTTTTTCTCTCCAAAGCTGTTGCTTTTAACATCACTAAAGGATAAAAAAGGTGCTTATTAATGTTTGGGGCATTTAGTACTTTGTAAGGATATAAGAACTCAGTAAGACAAAGTGAAAAATGAGGTAGATAATGTAACAATAATAAATTATCTTGACATTCACTTTCTTTATGGTCCTTCAAGGGTCATTGTTCCCAATTTACTAAGAGAACCACATCATCAAAATTTTTCTTCAATTATCATTTTTTTCCTTCTTCCTGCAGTACTGCAAATAGAACAACTTTCCTTAAGCTAGGCATGGTATTACAGTTCTGCCCTTTACCTCACAAAGGTCCAACTAACTACCTCTGAACAAAGTTTTAGCCATCTGCCTGGTTTCACATGCTACTCAGGTACATTATTGTTTCTGGTCAGAACTGTGTTGACACAACTTCTAAAATTTGCTTTCCTGGCTCCTATAAAATTAATGTTAAATGTTTACCACAGGAATAAAAACAGAGTATTGGGAGTGTTCTGTGTCTTTCCTAGTTTGGGCTAATCCTTACTTATGGAAAACTCTCACGGAGATTAATGGGAGATTTCCCAGAGTAAGAATGGCAGGATCAGCCCCTGTAGTTGTAAGAAGCATCAATATGAGGAAGAAAACTGCAGTGCTGTACACTAGGACTAGTACATAGTTTAGATTGACAAGACTTAGAGGGCCCAATCCTTAGTTATGCAACCCTCCCAAGGGAGTCGGAGCCCAGAGAGACATTGACGTTTTAGACACTACAAGGTACAGTTCTAATTACTCAGTGGAACTGACACACTATATCCAATTAATAAATTGTGACTGTATCTTCTAAAGAAAGCAACTAGACAAGTTTTTCAAATTTAGGTACCTAATATAAGTCACCTAAATTGCCATCTAGGCACCCAAGTTTGAAAAGGGGAGCCTTTGTCTATTACACAGCCAGTCTCTTGAAACACAAAATAAAGTTCCTTAAGGCATCACACAGATTGTCAAGTTTTACTTAGTCCTTGATCCTGCAAGTCCTTGCAAGGTGCAAAGCGGTGAGCACAAGATGAGTTGAGGCTATGTGTGGGTGTCAGTAAGGCTAAACAGTAAGCATAATCCTTCACACCGAACTGAAACCTCAAATCCTGTGTGTTGCCACTTCTTTGTGGAGTTGGTCAAGGGAGTAGAATGTCCAAGTCTGATGAGATCTACCTGCTCCCAACTATGACCTTATTCTTACTACAAGGCAGGAGTGATTTGATGCCCATGAAGCAGTGCTCTTGCCAATCCTGTCCTGCCTTTTATTTTTAACTTCTGTGTACATGGACAACCTCAAATGTACAGGATCAAGTTCTTAGGTCCAAGATCTAAATGCTACAGAAATGACAATGCTATCAGAGGATATAAGGCTCACACTTACAATCAAAAGAGAACACGGCAGAAGATGGCTGAGAAATGGCTCTGGACATAGCTCCTGGCCTTCACAAGAGCTGTTAAAAATTAAATTATGACCATTTCATCCATCAATCAGTGTCAGGTAGAAGTTGCTGCCATGTATTCTCTGCATTATCAGGTAGCAGCACATCATACACATTTTGCACCCTATCAATTTTTTCTCCGATAGGTTAACTAAACATTTATAAACTTGACACTTCCGTCTTTTCTCAGTACTGGCTATTACAGGACATTTTAATAAAAATTATGTCCCATACTTTTTTCCTGCACAGCTATGTTAAGCTAAGTCACTTTTTTTGTTAGGATTGTTGGACTGTATGGTGGAGGGTGAGTAATTGAGGGTTTGTTGCCAGTTCAGGATTTTATGGAAATTTATTGTGCCATGTTACATTTTGATATATTTTTAATATATTTTGTTAACAACCATGATCATTTTAGCATGTGGCAACCTATAAATTATAATGTATTTTTGTTGCCAAAAATGTATTACATCCTCCTATATAATAACTTTGGAATCTTGCACAATATTCACTAGATGTAGGAGGCATGTGCTTGTTCAATAAAATGTAAAGTACATTTTAATGAAAAACTTTCTTTGTGCAAAATTGTGTATGTGAATTAGTTAATTACATAGTGTCGGTAACACACAAGGTGCTTAGACATTACAATTTAACATCAATAATATAAACATCTACATAACTGGCAGCCTTTAACTTTTGTCCAAGCTCAAAATATAGCAGTAGGTACAATGGGCAGATCTTACTATTTTAACTAAAAAAACCAAAACAAAACAAAAAAACCCTAATATTGTCCTGTATGTGTACTCCTGGTTTCATCCACAGAGTGTCACTGTTAGGAGCAAAAATGAAATAACATGCTTCAGTCTTCTGATTAAATGTGTATATATATGTGCAGAAACTCCAACATTAAAGATTTCAAATTTCCCTCACCTTTTTTCTCCATGAAATACATTATAAGAGCACTGTGCAAGGACACTGCATAGTTAACAGTATTTTAATTGCCGTAAAATGTGCTCCAGACTACACTATAGTATGAAAAGTCTCAGCCTAGGAATTTCCCCCCAAGGAAACTGGGAAGAGATTGTCCACTGTAATAAGAAAAATTATAATCGACTGTTATTGTGGATCAGAATACTGGTCCATCTACTAGTCCTGCATTCTGTCTTCAGCGGTAGCCAATACTTGATGCTTCAGTAGATAATGAAAAAGACCCTATGATGAATTTAGCTAAATTTTACAAAGCTGTATATCGGAAAGGGGGACGAAATTCCTTCCTGATCCCCACAGGCAATTAATTTAAGCCCTGAAACATTACATTTGATTACCAATGTTAGGTTGAATAGCTACTAACATTATTAATGGTCATAACAAAGTCTGGATCTTTTAAAAGAATACTATCAGATTAACTCTATATGTTAAGGAAAAGATTTTTTACACACGTTACTAATAAATCCATAAATCATATATAAATATATAAATAAATAAAGGCTGACTGTTTCTAGACTGTTTCATTTTCTGGTTCTCATGCATTGGTACAATGTAGTCTTTTTTAGATTATAAATAATGCAGAGGAAACTTTAAATAAAAGCTTTTAACTGAAAAAATTTAAATATCATGGAAATATTTTGAATGATATTAGGCTTTGTAACTTGCAGTTCTGGGCTGAAACAGATGGTCTATCTTCAGACCCAGAAACAGCATTTGAGTCTGACATTTAGCAGCAGTGAATTCCAAAAGGTGGGGGGCAACATGACTGCTATAAAGGTATTTCCTTTTACTGGACTTAATAGTTTAAATGCACTGTTTTTTTAAATGTCCCATTGTGCTTATATTATTGGATGGAGTAAGAAGGCAGGACTGATCGATTTTTAATAGGACTTTCTTAATTTTATATCTAATTAGTTATTTAATATCACATAAAGCGTTATATAACAGTAAATACTACGTATTAACTCAAGCAAGTAGCTTGAAGATGTTCCTCACACAAAATAATTGGCTTTAAAGAAAAAGCAAAACATGCTGCTGTGGCACTGAGTCCATAACAGGATTAGATGTTTGAAGATGTTGTTTTTATAACTCAAAAAATGAGATCAGTCTAACATGGATTTCAGCATATGAGATAAATGTTTATCCATCACAGATTTTACACAGATTTTTAATTTAAGAATTTACTGCATGTGCATGAGACCCATATTTACCTGACAGGCATTTAAAAGGAGACATTACAGTTTACGTGGTTGATTATTCTCAGACTAAAATCCCTACATAGGTCTTGACTTGATGGACCATCATGATTCAGAAGGACCCATTAAACAGACTGTACTGTCAATGGTGCCTGCATTGTGCCAATAGACAGATAGCTTAATCCTGAAATCCTTCCTTGGGCAAAAAGGCCTACTGTCTTTGAAGAGCAACTCTGTGTAAGCTTGTCTCTCTCACCAAGAGAAGTTGGGTCAATATAAGATATTACCTCACCCTCACTGTCTCTCTATATTGACTTTAACATGCATTTTGCCTCAGTAAGGAATGGAGGTGGGACTGCCTCGCAGTAATGTAATCAGATATATTGCCTCCTAAAAATTGTTGTGATAGACCTTGACTCACTTTTTACACCTGCGAGGAAGTCATTACAGGCTAGCAAGTAACCATACACATTTTAAGAAATCCCTAATCACATTTTTCAAAAAAAGTCCCCATTCTTAGGGGCTCTATACAGAAATAATTGACCAATGCCTGAGTTATGGACCCTGGGCTGAAAGGGTGAAGGTTAATTGTCTCACTCTAAAGCCCACAGGAAAAGGGACTATTATGATTAGAACATTACATTTAAACAAAATTTTGTAACATTTTATGTTACTAACAGTTTTGAAGACTTATTTATCACCAGGAAGAGTAACGAGCAGTCAGAAGGATCCAGAGGGTTTCTAGTTCTTGGTAGAAAATCACTAGAAACTAAAGCTGACTTTCTCTACAGGCCTTGATCCAATGCACACTGAAGCAAATGGCAGTCTTTCAACTGATTTCCATGGGTGCTGGATCAGGCCCTAAAAGCATCCGATTGTACATCAGTAACTACTTTGACAAAGCCTATGGAATTGCTACACTTTACCATGGGGGTAACTAGCAAAGAAAATATTCTCCAGGTTTGTTGAAGAGATGGGTCAAATCCAGAATCCTGAATCCACGGAACATCTTCAAGTTTTCAGATAGTTCAGACCTCTATGATTTTGGTCCTGGGATCACACTCACAGGGCCTCCTGGTTCTGTTTCAGATGCAGCTAAAGCCCCACAAGATTTCCAACATTTCTGAGCCAAATTTCCACAGGAATAACTCATGATATTTCATCGCTATTGACTTCAAACCCAAATCTTACCCAAACTCAGATTCTGCCTCAAATCTGAATCCCACGCCTAATCCAGATCCAAACATCACCTCTTCAGGTCATCTTAGTTTATTTCACTCTCTTCTGTATCACAAATAAAGTGGGTAGAGTCCAGATCCACCAGGCATGTTGTTTGACACAACCGACAAAGCTAAGATCACCCAAATATAAACTTTCTCCACTGTTTCTAGTGCTACTGAGCTGGACATCACATGTCCTGCTATTGTCTCCCTTCCTACCCTTCTTCCTTCTGAGTTGAGGAGCTCCTTTTCTAATCCAAATAAGCCTCACTTGCTGCCACTCTTTAAGTCTGGATAAGCACGTAAGAGAGGTCATCCTACCCATTCTCTCTGCAGGACTTTTGCTCCCCTAAGATCTAGTGAAGATTTATATCAGGCTTACTATAAAGACTGGAAATTCCTTAAGAATAATAGCCAACTTGCAGGTTCACCAACTGACCTACATACATCCATGCACTTCTTACATGATTCTTATGGGGTTAGTCCCAGCGTATGAGGAGTTTCTGTCAAAAAAGGTATCCTTGCTGATCCTCTGAAGGGTTTGTACACCTCATCACAGAACTGTTCGTTTTTTTGTATCAAATCTCATATAATTCCCAGAAACAAAACCCTTGTTAAAGTAGAATTAAGGCTGTAAATACAGTATGTATAAAAATAGCTTAAGAGGAAAGCCCTTGATAGTACGCTGATGTTCTAATTATCTTAAAGGCCAGAAAAAGAATCCCAAATATTTGTAAGTACAGAAATGCAGTGTCAAGGTACTCCAGAACAGTCCAAATTCTGCTCTTATATCCTGACAAACTGACAGTGTATTTGACTCTGACAAGTATGATAGGCACTAAAGCTGGGTCAAAAAAAGCAGATTCGTGTCGATTTCACGCAATTGTTTTGATTGAGAACAAACAAACACAATTTCCAAAAATACTGAAATATTTCATTTAAACCTTTTCAAAACAAAACATTTTTGATTTTTTAATTACAAATGACTTTTTGTTTTGAAATTTCCTTTTATTTCATTTTTTAAAAAAATTAAAAACATACAAAAATGCTGAAAATGAACACAAAACTTTTTGTTTGATCTGAAATGATCTTTCCCCCTGATTTTTCATTTTGCTGAAAATGTTTAAAATAATTTTGTTTCAGTTGCACCCAAAACAACATTAAAAAAAGTTTGTTTGGAATTGCCAGCAAACCAAACAATCTGTTATTCACACAGCTCTAAGTATCACTACTAGCAATTTGGTTAGAGGTCCTGACAGCTGGAGCTTTCTTAAATCCTGTATATTTTGACATTTCACCTGTGACCATCTTAAACAATGTCCATAGGGGTATACACAGCCTAACAAAATTTAAGGTGTCCATAAATGCAGGGAGCATGACCGCAGCCGATAGTGAAGAATACAAAGAGTTGTAACATTTCCAGCATCTGGATTTAGGAAATTATTTTAGGAAGGTGGGATGGGAGCTAGTCAGGTCCTTGTTGTATATACAAAGTGTAAGAGGAGAGATTTTAGTGAACTGGTGGATACTCTTTTGAATTGTTTTCATTAAACGTAAGTATACATTTGTATTTTCTGGCTTTCAGATATTTATTTTAAAACCTACAACATTCCACTGAGGTTTTTCCTCCCTAGGGATAGGATATAGGGTGCAGAGGTACGTTTAAGGAACCTTTACACTCCTCTGATCCTGGTGCTGTTCTAGTACCAGGCCACTCTCCAGTACAAAATAAGAGTAGCACAAATGCTGCTCTAATTTGTGCAGGCTGCCAGCAACTCCTGTTGGCCTTACTCAGGCAACTCTCCCACCATGAAGTCAATGGGAATTTTGCAGGTGTTAGCAATGCAGGATTTGACCCCTCGATTTTTTATTTTGGAATACTTTAATAAAATTAGAAGCATAAAGAGAAACAACAGCACAGTGAGATTTTATCTTCAACATCGTTACTAATTCTACAGCATTGCCTTCTTCCAGAACCGAGCCAAGCCTCAGCTCCTCTTAGAAGAATAAAAGAAATAGTGAAAAATGTGGAGCAGGTTTTTACCTCTCTTGCATGGGTGGAAGTTGTATCCAGCTGTTAAACCTGGGATCATATCGGCTGACAAAGTTTGTGCTGTGTTTCCCTGTAAAGACAGATTATTTTCACAGTCAACTGTTTATTTCATGTACTTAAAATCACCATTTAATATATTAAATATATTTCACGTGTTGGCAGCTTTTATGAAGGGTCCCCTTTTTATAACAATGGATTAACTCAGTACATGTAGTTATTCAATAAATGGGGCATTACAATATTTGAGTTAGCAAATATCAACTGTATAAATAAAGACACAGAGAATATTTTTTCTCTCTGTAATAAGAACTTGAAAATTTGTATTTAAAAACAGAAGTCCTGGTATTTTCAAATCCACCATAAATAAAGGTCTCAGGACACAAGAGAAAATTATTGCTCAAGAGGGGGCTTCTTCATGGCATATTTTATGGCTAGAGGTTGAAAATTCACAGGTATAACATGTACTTTTCTTCCTCCCCACTTCACTTCTATTTGAAGCAGGGTGAAAAAGATTGTTTAAATAACCAGGAGCTGCACAGATCATTAACATGTGTTGTGCAACCACTACACTATGTAGTTTATTCTACCATCTGCATTCAGTGTAAGTTAGTAGGAGTTATATGTGTGCATCGAGGGGAGAATATACTCCTACGGTCTTATTCCAAGTGTGTTAGCTAAAATAGGAAACATGAGCAACATAGCCAGTTAACCAGCTTATCCCTGCTGTCAAACCCCAGAACTGTATGCATGCCTTCACGATATTAAGATTGCATCTTATTTTACATACAGATTGACATCAAAGCAAGAAGATTGAAGCAAAAGAGTTTATGGCAATTTCTGTGTAACACCTGAGACTTCAACACGAGGGTCTCTGAAGAAAACCTTTTTTTATATATGTGTGACTAAAAAATTGAATTAGAGGCTCCAAAGACATCAAGATAACCCAACCGTATACATCACAGTTAAATAAATGGTCAGTGGGTATTCTGCAAGGTGAATATTTTACATTGTCAAGTATCTGTAGGATTGGTCCCCCTTGCCTCTTGTTTTGTACACACACACCCCAGGATGCATTTGTAAAGATCAAAACATATGTAAGAATAATGATCCAGCCACAGTTTTTATCTTTAATAATCTAAGATCGTGTTCTACAAGGACTTAGAGAAAGGCACATATTGCTGGATCCGGCATGTCCCTAAATCAGGATTGAGGCCCCATTTTGCTGGGCACTACACAAATATATCTGAAGACAGAGTGAGATTCTGCTCTGTTAAAGGCAATGGAAGTTCTGCCATTGACTTCAGTGAGGCCAGGATTTCACCCATGGTCCCTGCCTCAAAGAGATTACAATATATAAAAGCAATGGAGAGATGAAGGCTGGGGGCAACAGATACAACATACAAGAAAAGCAATTCACTTGGTCCTACTGGGTTCTGGGAAGTGGGTGGGCTTCCGCTGAAGGCCTCTCCCCCAGCCTAAGGGGAGGAGCTACTGAGCCCGTGACTCAACTAACTATGGGGAACAACAAATGTGTTGACAGCAGGCGGGCACACATCATGTTAATTCCAGGTTTTATTTTTTAAATCTATTTGTTTATATATTTGTATCCTAAAAAGTAGATTTACAGAGCAGTTCACGGAAAGTACTGAATACAAGCTTGAATTCTGGGATGGTTCTAATGCTGTTATAGATACTACAAACCAAAGATCTCGCAGTTTATGGTGCCCTCAGAACTCCTTGGTGGTATAACAGCTTTTTAGTTGTTGTTAACCTACATGTCTCTGATTTTGTGGGCCTACACTTCCTAAAACACGATGCGTTGGTGGTAGCACAGGAATTTTCAGACTGCCCAGCATAACAGGCTTTAATGTGGATCCTCCAGTTTATTCTTGGAATTCAGTCTGAAAGAAAATTGCATGCACCAGTTTGCTTTGCACATCAGCCTGGAAATACATGTTAGGAGGCACTTTTCATTATGTAGAAACTGTGAACTGTATTTAAAAATAAAGGGGTTGCTGTTCCTGTGCAGTGAACTGGGGAGTCAGTTTAGGCAAATCTGTGCAAGATGGGAGCTGTAGCTTGTTTTCTCTCCCCCATATCCTGCAAGAAGACCTTCTGCCTCAATTCGGCAGAGTCAGGGCTCTGTGAGGCAGTGCTAGGCAGCATTCACCCCCACAGGACTCCTGTTGTGGCTGGTACTGCAAAGCCATGAGAGGAGGCAGCAAATGACAAAATGGCTCCCTGGCTGGAGGAGAAGTTTATCATGGAGGATGATTCCAGGATTCTGGAGATTCCAGGTTCTGTGGGATTGGGAGCAGAGCTCCTCAAGTATCTGCAAACTTAGTGGCTTATACCCACTGCCCCCTACCCCTAGTTTCTCCCATCCCAATGGGAACCTCCATCCAATTAATCTAGAAGCAGCTTTGAAGGCCCCAATTTTGATTTATATAAACAAACAAATGATTCTTATTTACACTACAGACCCTTTACACTCCTCTGACAGGTCAGTTACATTCCCACCCATTTTAGGGCCCACCTCCTTTACGCTGCCAGAGTGGTATAATGTAAATGATATTGAGCCTAGTGTGTGTAGTGATGAAATGCTCTGTTTAGTCTAGATTAGTTCAAAGAAGAAGTCCGGAATAGGCGGACAATGTATAGTAGATGATATTCATGTCCATTTTTTTTTCAATGTATCAGATCCATCTTTATCGGGATAAATGTATACAGTGATCACCAAAATCAATAGTGTTCCTGTCTCAGATCCATTCTGTTCACACATTACGTTTATCTGGTATTTACAGGGTATGAACAACTTGATCCTGTGATCCAAGTTCTTACATGGAAGTTGTTTTAATCCTAACGGAAGTGTCTTCAACTCAGAGAATGAACTTCAGACTCAAAGAGTTGATTTAGATGCCTTTGCACAGTTCAAGCACTAAGAAGGATGGACTGCTGGACTATCTGGTCAGGGGAGCTGGGTTCAATTCCTGATGCTGCCACAGACTTCCTGTAGGACCTTGTTCAAATCATTTAATCCCAATTTCCTTATCTGTAAAATGTGGATACTTATATTTCCTTCCTCAAACCTTTAGTCTGTCTTGACTACTTAACTGTAAACACTTTGGCATAGGGACTGTTTCTTACTATGTGTATGTACAGTGCTTAGCACAATGGAACACCAAACAACAGCTGGGGACCCTGAATGCTACCACAATACTGTGCTAATAATAATCATAATGAATAATTATGCTTAGAATACAGGAGATTCAACAACAGAGATGAAGGGTTTTTCTCTCAAGACATTTAGTGATATTTTTAACTGTGCCGGAAATATGCTTATAGAGTGGACTGGATTGTTTGTCTCAGATTTTAGGAAGTGAACAGATGTAACAATTTTCTATAATTTGGTTTAATGCAGATGCTGAAATGGGGCATTCACTATAAAATATATGCAGTATATGTAATTTCAGCTGGATCTTCTGGTGTTTTAAAATAAAAATGTGTACCTGCAAGCTGTTTTATGGTTTCTCAGTCATAATTATCTCTGTTACACAGACTGCTACAACTACAACTCGTTCTTCATCTGCAAGCTTTCTAACAATGTCTTGACAATTTTGTGAATTTTGCAAGGCACAGTGTTCTCCTTTTGCTTTGCTCACAAGCCTGTTAAATTGTTTAATTTCTCTTTGCAGTAAATTTATGAAGTAATCAAATCAAAAGAAGGTAGCAGCAGATAATCTATATGGAAAGCTCTTGTAGAAGACTAGAAAAAATTCCAGTTTAAGAGTCTTGAGAGTCTAGATAATTAACACATTAACAACTTTAGCTGCAAGTATCTGGTTAGACATTAGAAAGAGAGCATTCATTTACTGCAACAGCATTATTGTATTATGACTGGAAGGAGGCTGGAAATGAGGGTTAAAATTCTTAACAGCTGCTGCCTGGTGCCTTCACTGGAAAGAGTCTGTTCTGATGCCTTTGGTATTTCTCAAGGGATGTGGGACCTGAGGAACGATGGAGAAGCTAAATCTCCAGATATTTATTACATCACTTCTGAGACATAAGTGATCTTGACCAGTTCGTTTGATGTGATAGATTAGAATCTGTGCATGCTCTCTTTTAATGTGGTGTGGTGTACATACCATTTGGGTTCCACTGGTCTTCTCCTCCCAAAACGAACAAGAAGTTTTCTACTTCCACAACACAGTGATGGGCACTATTATATGGCATAACTGCAAATAAAACAAAGTATTCTTTAATCAGTCTATATATTAGCACACTGGTTATTTTAAAATATTTACTTTAGCAAAGGTACAAAACATGACTACAAAATTTGAACTGGATATGTAGGCAAAGCATTGCTCCAAATATATATGTCATGTGAATTAGCAGCAGCCAAAATCCATTTGTTTAACAATGATTTCACATAAGGCTATCCTGCAAATTATTGAAGAATAACCAGGTTACATGAATTATGGTTACTAAATCCACCCACACCTGTCTAGCTGACATGTACGGGCATTCTAAAAAATAACAGGCACACCAAAATGGGTCACAATGTCTGATATTTCTCTGAAAATGAGACAGACTATGCTAGGACACATTAAAAAACCTCATCCCAGCTTTGTTCTGTTGGCAATGCTTCCACAGCAAGAATCAGTGTGTTCAATAGCTTTCTATTACACAGCAATGAACAAGCTGCATTTCCATACAGTTTTAAGTTTTTAAATTAAAGTCCTGCTGATTTAATGCTTTCTCCAAATGTATACGCTTAATTTCCTGTACAATGTCATTAGCAGCAGAACCACACATTTCCTATTCATCTAATCAGGAAGCCCTTCATTAACAAAGATCAAAACTGTGATATTAGGTTTGCAATATCCTTTTTGGGAGGTGGTTGTTAGGATTGTTACTATAGACCCTGGCTAAAACCATCAGACTCTGTTTTTCTTTTCATTTACATTTTTACAGCAAGAGCTAAGGTACAAAAATAGACTGCTTCTATATCATAATGTGTACTGATCTGTGCTATACAGTACTATTGTAATATCATATGGTAAATGTAAATGTACATAGTATTAGTGATCATACCACATGCAGTAGTTTTGGCCCAGTGACACCAGTAGGAAAAATGATGTCCTTGTTCAGCTCATCATATGGGCACCTTAAATCTAGGTGAGGACAAATGGGGAGCTGATGTGCATGTACAGGCAGGGAACTTATTGCTTGACACGGATCAACAGAGCACTTAGGAAACCAGTGCAGTGGGAAATCAATATGACTCAGGGCCAGCTCTTACTTTGTGCTCTTTTGCCAATGCCAAAAAAAAAAAAAAAAAAAAAAAGCAGCCTATCTCACACTTGGATTATTTTGGGTGATATATCTCTCATTTCATTTGTTTTATTATCTTTTATTTTTCTCAGAATGCAGTTGTGCAGTATAGCATATGCAAATAATAATAACAAGAAATATGCATAGGTTTGTTATTTAGGACACATTTTCTTAAAGATCAAGTGGGCTCGTTTAAGCTCCTTACTGAAGTTTTTGCAAGTCATTGATGAATAAGCAAGGTGCATTTTTAGTTTCTAGTAAAGGTCAAATATTATTTTCATGGTCTGTGCTCTTACAAGCCATATAAGTGAAACAATTCTTAAATTAGGCAGCCTGCTTTCATGGAAATGCATTAATTAAAGTTATTTGCTACTGGTAAATTGTACACAACCATGAAGTAACTGGGACTACTCTATAAGTCTTTTTACTATATACAGGTTGCTAGCATGTTGAACGAATTTAAACACTGGAGGTTTTGGTATCTTATTAGTGAATGCACAGTGTTTCTCTCAAATGCAAATTATATTTTCCCCATTCTTTAAATCTCAGTCACTTTAAATCTCAGTCACTTTATTTTATAAACTGAACCTTAGCCATATTTTTAAAGTATCTTGTGTTGCAAGATGTGATGGTTGTATCCATAGGACAGTAGTGTTTCTTCCCTCAGATGCCAATAAGGGACTCTCCAGCCCCAGCAAGCAGAGCCATCAACTATTATCCATACAGCTACTCTGTTATTTTGTAAAATTATAAACCAAAGACTTGCACCCATAACCAAGCTCCCCCTTGTTCTCCTTTAGTCAATTCCTGTAAAATCTTGCATTTACCAAAAACCAAAATGCACATGATACAACACACAAACATTTGTTACCCTTTGTATTTGCATTATTTTGTTTATTTATTCCCCACATTGGTACAAAGAGGGTCAATTGAGGAAGAAATTATATTTTAAGCTTTTCAGCCACTCCCATGCACATAAATGATCATGTGTCCAGGAGTCCCATGCTCATGAGGAGAACTAAACCTTGAAAACTAAGGGTTTAATCCTGCTCCCACTGAACTAAATGGCAAAACTCTCACTGACTTAATTAGTGCAGGATTGGACCTTAATGGCCCAAACCTTTCGTTGTTGCTCAGAACTCCTAATAGGGAAGTTTACCTAATAAGGGCTGCAGGATTGGACCCTAATAGAAGAGGTGACTATGACATGAATCTACACTAGCTTTGCTGTGTCCTTAGTTTCCCGCAACATTATAGGCAATATTTTGTGCTCAGCGCTACATGAATCTCAATTGTGATATTGCGTTCTGCAAGTTCCCCGGGAGGCTGAATATCAGTATCTAAGAGGACCTTCTTGCACTGAAATTGCAATATCCTCAAAGCTACATTCTTAACACCTAAGCATTTTCAGTGTCCCTCATAATTCTGAACTAGTTATGAAGAAAACTATGGGAATGAGCAGGTTTTATAGCTCTAAAAATACCCTTTAAAAAAGAAAAAACCCTCTAGTTCTAAAATGTGACTTTTTAAAAGCAGGTGTCTTAGTTTTGCACACAGCCTAACTTTTCATACTGTACAATCAAAACTCATGGGTGGGACAAATCAAAAGATAAATTCAGGCTCCAATAGAATGGGTGGAATCTATTGATGTCATTGGTGTTACAAGGGTTTAACTGGGACAGAATTTGGCCCCCATGGTCTGGCCATACAGCCCAAAACTCTCGTCTATTTTATATCTGTCCCTTTGTCTGCTGATTTATTTTAATAACATGAATCTCAGACTTTCTCATTTTTAGATTTCAACTCAGGTGAACCTGCCTGCCCCACGAAAAGGTATTTGAAGAGAAGTTTGTATGCCACGCTCAAACACAGCCCAGTGTGAGTTTTTAGCGTGTCAGTCAGTGAGTTAGAGGGAAAGGGTAAAGAGAAGCTAATCAGGATGAAATGAGATTAAAGGCTGTCTAATTTTACAGCAACTGTGATCCATCAGCCACTGTGAAAGTGACAGTGGAAATGAATGATGGAGACAGACAGGTGGGGCTGTACATTTCACTGATTTATCCTCAAATGCACTGGGCCTTATTTTATTGAGTGAACATGACCGCATTTATCATGACTGTCATCTAAACCCGCTTCCCTCCATTTAAAAAGGTCACTTTACTAGGAAGGAGTAGGATAGAGGCACTTTCAAAACAGATTTAAAATCTAATAACACATGTTTATAAAGCCCTGTGCAAGAATTCTCAACTTTATTAAACAAACTAGTAGAGTTAAAAGAAAGGGGAAAAGACCCCTAAGTAAAAAAATAAGAAGGGCCCTGGTTATTTGAGGAATGTGCTTAGATACCAAGGTGATAAGAGCCTTAGAAATACCCTCCTAGACAGACAGACAGACAGATATAGATTAGATAATAAGCAGACATTGCTTTTTCTAACTCTCCCTCTCTTCAGATCTCTTGGGGCCTAAGATCTATCAATTCAGGCTCCTTTGGACCAAGAGTGGAAGTGAGTTCCAGGGGTCCTCACTAAGCACACCTTGCCAGCAGCTCCCTCCCAATTAATTTAGTGGATGGTCAGCCCAGGAGCCTCTGCTGGCCTCAAGGGGGGTGAGTGGCAATTTCTCAGGTAGGCAGGTACCAAAACTTTTTAGAGCTTTTTAGGTCAAAGCCAGTATCTTGAATTACATCAGAAAATGACAGGGAAATGAGTGGAGATAAATGTGGAATGGCCTGCTTGCAAAAGACCCCCACTAAACAAATGATCTGCTACATTCTGCTTGAGCTGACGCTCCTGAATGTTTTTCTAGTATAGTCCCATTAGAAGACATTCCAGTAATATACACATGTAGTAATGTGTCCCAGGCAGAACTCATTAGAGTGAGCAAAATTTGAGATGACAAAAGGCATAGATAACTATAATGATGCATACCTCCAAAAAGAAAGACTACAACCTTATAGCCAAGGACTCACAGAGAAAAAACACTTCTTGGCTAGTGCTTCTACATGGCTATCCAGAAGCAGTGGGGATCCAATAGCACACCCAGTCTCTGAACCTGTGTCACAGCAGGCATCGGTACACATCTGCCCATGCTTTGCACTGCTTCCCCAATCCAGTTTTGTCAGGTTAAATCTCAGCCAGCTGTCTCTCATCCGAGGCACAATCTCTGATGGGTCCCAGAAACTCCCCAGCTATGCACAAATTCCTCTTGCTACACCCACTCCAGATTCCCCTGCCTGGCTTGTCCTCATTTCAGCACCAACCAATGAGAAGGTTGAAAGAACATGAGTGGCATGCCCTGAGTCAGAGGGGACTACAATGGGGATCTTTTTCCCTGCTTCCACCCAAGGAGGAGAGCTGTGACAGATCATGACTGATCATGCAAAGCACCTGGTGTGCATTTCTAGCTCCAGTGAAGTCTGAAGTCATTGGGAATTTTGCCATTGACTTCAACGGAGCCAGGATTTCACCCCATGGTGTTTTCTGATCATCAGAGGATGAATGAAACTTCAACCAGGAGAATAACAAATGACAAACAGTGAATAACAAAGATCTTTGTTCTCATGTAGATGTGGTCAAACTAATCAGCTATTTCAAATTTGAGCAAATATTTGTGAACTTTGTTTTTTCACTATTAGACCAGCTCCAATATAGAGTATATACATGAGCTGAGCCAGAAACTACTTGGGATAGTCCAATATTAATTGTATCAGATCCTAAGTTGATCAAGACAAGTCCTTATTCATATAGTTGTTGAAGTCACCCACTATGGAAAGTCTCAGAGACTCCAGCAACACAGCAGAGAATAACGCTATCAGCTCAGCTAATGACTCAACAGCCCCTCTCCAACTGGGTGACCCCTACATCATCACCAGCCCTATCTTAACACAGAAAGGTCCTTGTTATGTTAACACTCACACACAAGATGGACACACTCTATGAGATCTACATTTGGAGTACAGGTCCTCATTCAATTGAGGTTGGAATTAACCAACATAACTTCACCTCTCAATATGTCCCCTCAATTCAATCTAAACTGAATATCAAGTAGCAGCATTTGGGCAAATTAAAGTCATAGGAGTCACCCAAAGCACGTTAGATATGCTATCTATTTAGTAACACACTCTATTTTAATGAAAATATAAACAATAGCATTTAAAAGTAAGTTACTAATGGGTGTTAATTATTTTGGTTCACTCTTTGGAACAATACTAGCAAGATTTGTCCAGCATGTTCTCAGTTTAAAAAAATCTCCATTGGCTAAATTTTTCAGAAGTGAATGCCTAAAAAAACCCAAACCTCAAATCCTAAAGAGGCAATTTGATTTTCAAAGGTATGAAGCATCTATAGCTCCCACTGAAATCAAGTATTTTAAAGTGCTTTGAATGTGAGTTCTTCATGGCAGAGACCTGTCTTCCTATATGAGTGATATTTACCCCTCTGCAGAGAGCTTTAGTGTAAACTTAAGTGGTGATAAGTCTTGTGCTGGCTGTTTTGCCCATATATTTGTAAAGATCCTAGCATATTTTTGGGCCTCACATAAATAATAAAATAAAGTTATCCACCTGGACTTACATCTGCAGTGCCCAGGTACAGCAGGAGGATGCTGAGTTTACATTCCAGTACTTGCTGGCTCCTGTGCATTTACATGCTGACATTATCATGGTCATACACTGTTCAAGAAGCGCTGGTATACTTCTCTTTGCACTCCTTAAAGAGACTTTGTTCAGTGCAGCCAAACAGCCACAACTTCTGAGATGCGATAGTACAGAAATGTACCAAACTTATCCTCATGAAGTGCAGTAGTGAGATTTAATGTACATGCATATGGCAATGTTAATTATGACTCTTTTGGGACACATGAGCTTTTCCTGTTGTGTTGCTTTTCTCTACTTACACGCAACACCTGCTGAGGGCTGACTCTCACTGGCAAAAACTCTTAACGGAGTCCACACCATCTAGAGGCAGACAGTTCATCAGGCAACATTCTGTCCACAAAAATGAACTATGCAGTATTACATCAGTGATGTTTTGTCCCCAGTAGCATATACTGTATACACACTCAGGCCTGGTCTCTAAATTACAGCCCAACATATATTACTAAGGATGACATCTCGTCACAACTAATAGTCTTATGATGAAACACTCATGTGCGACACTTTCCACAATAAAATCTCTGCATGGAAGAAATGATGAATGGTCCCTGATAAGATGAAGCCACAGCAAAACCACCAGAGCTCCAGAAAGAAATACTGTGCTTTCCCATGAGAGGCTGCTGGATCCTTCAAGATAGCTGTCTGAGGACAAACATTCTTTCTTCTAGTGCCATTGAATCAAAAGTAGACTCCCCACACCAATGACAGTCAATTAATGCCCAACTGCTTGCTCTCAGTAGATCTCTTTTCAATGTCTGTTCTTGGCTCCACCTCTGTCTGAGAATAAGATTCACTGACTTCAAAGGCTTCCTGAAGCACACCTTTCAGACCCAAACAAACCACAAACTCTTCTTTGTGGCTTCCCATCAATCTCAGATCCCGATCAGATCCTTCCCATCAATCTCAGATCCCAGCCACACAGTGACTAGAAATTTTCCACACAAAGGCTAACCTAATAGTCTTCTATCACTGAGTCCCCATTTCCCACAAGACTTGGTCTTTCATCCTTTTAACTCTCAATCCCATAGCTTAAAACCCTGGTCTCCACTTACCTCCTGGCTTCTAGTAATGGGTTTTCTCCAGAGAAACCCAGTGCTGCTATTTCTTCCATCAGCACTGAACTCTTTCTAGGAGAGGCCAAAAATGGGACTTTTACACTCAGCAGGCTCTGCACAGGGATGGCAGGTGCCAGAACTCCATCACATAGTGAAAGCATATTTTGAGAGTGGTCCTTATAAAGATATATCACAGTATTCTTAGTTATGGTCCAAAATACAACTTTTATAACTGTGTTGCTATGAAGTTTTGGACGATCACTGCTGAATACTGTAGTATTTTTAATAAAAGGGAATCTGCCAGCAGGGCTGTAGTCCACCAGCAACAAAAACATAGGAGAGGGGAGAGAAAGAAACCCAGCGACAGCTTACTTCCTCCCACAGAAAAGGTACACCATGGAAGGAAACCTGATGCAATTTCTGAGTGGCCAAAACTCGCTGTGTACTCAAGAACACAGAGTTGGCCATGTATGTGCATTTACTGGCATAGTTACACTAATGTGCCTATATTGCCTAAATATTGTTTGAGTTACTGAGGGTCCCTGACAGTGGAAAGTCCATCAAGGCAAATTTCAGTGGCACAAGAGGGCCACAAGTTCCTTTTGTGGGCAGCCCACATGCAGTCAACACAGCCCCTAAGGTGAATGGTGCTGACTCAGAAGATGCTGGGGCCAGGGCATCCAGGTGATTCACTGATTAGCACATCCCTACTGCAGCCCTTACAGGTGGGGCTCCTGTAGATACCATGGCAGCATGTAACAGGATGGTCTGCCCCATTAAAGGCCAGAGGCCTGGGGACAACCTGCCCCATTCATTAATCTGGCACATTTGAGGAGGGGAAAGATATTCCCTATGAAGAGCCAGGCTGTCTGTAAGGAAGGGGGCCAGGAGCAGTAGTAGCAGTAAATTCCCTGGGAGAAGCTGCCAGAGTCCTCTGGCAAGGGAGGTGGTGGAAACTTGAGGGAAAAAAGTGCCCCCCAAGAGCCCTGGGAGGCGATGCTCAGTTAAAAGAGCCAGGAAGAATCCTGCAGTAGGCCCTGAAGCAGGAGGGACCGAGAAAGGCAAGAAAGAGGAAAATCTCCTGGGAGCTGTAGTGTAGGGTGGTTGAGGGACGTTTTTATGTTTTCCCTATGTTTGGAAAATAAAACTGTGCCCTGAAAGAGACTCTGAATGTGACAGTGAGTCCTTTGTGGTCTAGATACAAGACAGCACCTTACACAGAGCTTGAAACTTCCTCCCCTGAAATTCCTTAGAGGAGTGATAGTGCTGCAAACAGCAGCTACCAATGCTCTTGTACATGGCATCTCTCTATTGGGCCAGTCTGAGTGACTCTGGCCCAACAATTTGTCTCCACACAAAATGGACAATAAATGCTAATTTTGAAAATGTGCTAGCTATAATGCAACTCTTATAGAATTCAATGTTCAGAGTGAGAAGTTAGGGCAGGTCTACTCTAAAAACACTGCATCGGTGCAACTGCACTGCTGTCGCGCTTAAGTGGAGACACTCCTATGTTGACAGAAGAGAGCCTTTCCATTGGCGTAGTTAATCCACCTGCACGAGAGGTGGTAGCTATGTGGATGGGAGAAGCTCTCCTACTGACATAGCGCTGTCTACACAGGGGGATTAAGATTGGTATAATTACATCGCTCAGTGGTGTGGATTTTTCACATCCCTGAGCGACACAGTTATACCGATACAGGTCTGTAGTGTAAACCTGGCCTTACTCACACATCAATTAAGGAATGCAAAATTAAGCTTCCCAGAAAGAAACACCAGAGGGAGGCAGTGGGTCAGGTAGGCAGTTCTCTTAGTACCCATCCAAGAAATAGGCTTCCTGGGCAGGGAAATGGGACTGTCTCATAGGCACTTCATCAAGCTTTGGGGAAGGAAATTTGACATGTTCAGTTCAATAGCTAACTTATGCAAAACCTGCATGAATTACTTACTGAGGGGATCTACACATGGGGGTGATTTGAGGACATTTGTTTGAATAAAAAACACAAATCAGTTTTGACAATATTTGCATCCCCTTTCATTTGCTTTTTATGAATAATGGTATAAGAAAGTGTCACAAACACTCAGGCAAATACATATTCACATGAGCATTCATGCCGGAAGCTTTGCACTGCCATTTTGAAAGCTCATTGTGGATTTGGAACGCATGTTTCTTAAGTGAGCGATCATACAGTGTAAGTATCAAACTACAGATAGTTATTACTTGAAGAAAGAGCAGTGGCAAACGTTTCTCAGCAACACACAGGCTGACATATGTCCACATAAAATCATATATGAATAATTTCAAATAATGAACACATGGGAGTTCACACAATTAGTCTCTCCCCAAAATTAGCAACTTAAAAGTATCTGTTACATTTATGCACAAATTCATAACTTCAACAGCTAACACTTTAACGTATGTAACTGTTTTCTCCCAAATTGGCTTATTGCACATTCCTTGTTGAAAATTACAATTGTGCCAAATATGAAGTTTATCATTTTATCAGTTTGAGTTGTCAAAGTGTACAAAAAAGTTACTTAACAAAATTTAGAGCAGTTAGATTTTATGCTTGTTTACTGTAACTGAAACACTACTGAACAAATTTAGTCCAAATACAAACTGAAAAACAACTTTGTCCTTTGAGAGAGTTATGAGTATAGTTGTGTGAACTGTTTGCAAAGAATTCAACACATGCAACATATGAGCACTTTTACATTTCATTGTGAATTCAAGTTCACAATGTATAAGCATTGAATAAGCAACTGTATAAGCAAACTGTTGATACCAAGGCAGGCCTACTTCTGAGAAAATCTGTGTTCATTATAACAACATACAAAATTGAAATTATCTGACATTTTTTCAAAGACCATTAACATTTTTGAGAAATTTCATGAAAACTTAAAATTTCAGGGCATGTAAATGAACAAAACAAAACTGGAAAATTTCACAAAAAAGGCCACAAATTCATGCAGTTCCAAATGTCAATGACTGAATGTACGAGTTGAAAATAGAAGTGCATTTACAACCTTAACTACGGTGCTCATCACAATGCATGTATATAGGACAACAGAATGAGTTTTTCTAATAACAGATTTGACTTCATGTGTATTTAATTTTGATAGGTAGCTAACAATCTCCGTATACATGTTTATGGTCACATATTGCATCTATTTTGGCGTTTCTTGATCATCCCCATAAATGCTGAAGTTAATTGCGATAGTTGCAGTAGCCTGTTGTCGCATTCCTTTCTTACCAGACTGTCTTCATGAACTGCAGTTTTATACTAAGCCACTAGATGGTGTACATTGTTCTCAGCTGCCCCCCACCCCCTCCCAGAAAATGATTTAAATTATACTTAAGCTTTGGGTTTTGCAGCCAACCAAAAACAAAGAGGTGAAATGCAACACAAAAAAAGACATAGCCAGCTTTCTCTCAAGCAGTTCATCTCTGTTTGTTCCTCATGTTCAGTTTGAAAGGAAGGAAATCAAATGTAGAGCACAAAAAACAAATGCACTAGGCACAAATCCTGAGAGGTACGAAGCTCCTATAATTTCCTTTGAGACTGCCCATTGACTGCAATGGGAGTTGTAAGCGCTCAGCAATGCTCAGGATTTGGCACAGCATCGGTTATAACTGCTTTGTCTTATCTTGTCTCAGTTCCCCGAACCTAAACTGCACAAGAATCAGTCAGTGATTCCTCTGGCAGTCCACACACATCTGCTTTTCTACTCCACACTTCAGACCCAGTGAAATACATCAGGCACAGTTCCCTTCCTTACCAATACATGGCAAAAGCTCTCTCTTATAATAGTATTGAGGAACCTGGATGAAACAATGTGCCTGTCCTCGTCAAAGAGACTAGTTCCTTATGATAGAATGGGTAGGCAGGTTCTGAGGGAACTGTGGTACAAAAACAGAGACTTCCAGAAAAAATCATTTTAAAAAACTCACTTCTTTTCAAAGGAAACACAGTGCTAGTGAAATTGCTGGATGGAATAATGTCAGACATATTACATCTGTCTTCTTCCTCTTTCCCTGAAGAAAGCTGTCATGGCTAAGGCAGTAGAGTCTTGGAAGCATGCCCAGGCTTTCAGAAATATACAAGGGATTTACTACACTACTGCCTGCTTCTCTATTCTGAAACCTTTTCCCTTTTCCCACCACTTGACAGGGCCCAGAGGCCCAGCTGGAGGAGGGATGTGATGATAGACCAGTTGGAGTGGGAGGTTTTAGAGCTAGAAAGGTGCCTGGTCTCTTGCCCCGGGGATTCATCCCTCTGCAGACAGTGTCAGAAGCAGAACATGCTCTGGACCCTCTATTACCATCAGGCCCAGCACCTTTGTTTCATGCAGCATCCACCTCCTTTGGAAGATGGATCGCATCTCCTGCTTCTCCTGTGCCTGGAGAAAAAGAGGGGTGCCAAAAAGTGTATTACCTGTCTCCTGGTGGAGGACGGCACCCTTCTCACGTATCTGGTGGAGATATGGAGAAGGGCCAGGGCCTTCTATGTCAGCCTCTTCTCCCTGAATCCAACAATGATGACTGTGGGGTCCTGTGGAATGAACTCCCTACGGTCAGCAAGGGCGACCAGGAGAAGATTAGAGCAACCCCTCACTCTGACTGAGTTCTTGGAAACCCTCTGACTGATGCCCACCAACAAATCCTTGGGCATTTGAAGGGCTGACCATGGAATTCTACTGTGTATTCTGGGATGTCCTCAGCCCAGACCATGTCACTGTGTGGGCCGAGTCCTCGGGAACCTGGGTGTTCCCCTGTCATTCAAGCATGCGGTGTTTGCCCTGCTGCCTAAAAATGGGAACCTCTGCGAACTAAGGAGTTGGGGCCCCGTTACTTCCCTCAACATGGACTACAAAATCATAGCAAAAGCCACCTCACTGCAGCCTGTGCTGGTGGACGTGATTCACCCCGATCAGACCGACAACAACCAGAGACGGATCATCTTCAATAACCTCTATCTGGTCCATCTAACATATAGGGACAGTCTGTCACTCGTCCTCCTGTCCCTACAGCAGAAGAAGGCGTTTGATAGGCTGGATCACAGGTATCTCATGGGCACTTTGGTTGTCTTTTATCAGAACCTCCTCAGGACCTGGAAGCTAGTTTCAGTGACTAGGTTCACAGCAGCTGCCGAGGGGGTGAATCTCAACCCCTGTTACACAACCTCCTTCTATGTGGGCAGATGGTGGAGACCCCGTTGGTGCTCCAGACGTTGATCCTGGCTGGTACAACCAGTCTCTGAGACATCTTGGACTATGATCAGAGAGAATGAGTAGACCTCGCGGTACTCAGCCTTAGCGTGTGTTCCAGGAGACAAGGGCAGCCTTGCCTTCCGCTTCTCTCCCCAGCTGCCCCACATGCCACCAGAGCCAGCTGCACAATATCCAGCTGGTCTACCTCCAAACTGTGCCAAAAGCACAGCTTTACATGATCGTGGTTCATACATCCATTTCCTCGCCCATGTGTTCCACCCTGACTTTAAGAGGCTAGACCTGTTGCCAGGCCAAGAAGGCGAGGAACGCTGGTGGGCCAGCCTTTGCTCCACCATGGTTCCATGGCCCAGCAGGAATATTAGTTGGATGCTCCTCCATGGAGCTGTGAGCATGGGCATGTACCTGACATGTCTCACAAAATCCTCTGACAGCTGACTCCTTTTGCGGTAAGAGGGAGAACCTGGCACACATCTGTGCAGGGTGCATCAGACTGCAATCCCTCTTCCAGCTCCAGCACTTCTCCCCGCATCTCCTCATTTATGCACACCCTATCTGTGCTCCCACAAAGCCGCAAGACTTTCTCATCAGCTTCCTCAGGGCGCTGGCCAGCCATCATTCCAAGAGGAGGAAGCTGGATGTGGAGGGGGATGCTTTCTGACTATGGACCTATTTCTGTTCCCTTGTTCAGTCATGTCTCTGGGTAGAGTTCCTCCGGGCAGTACCCACTGACTGCCTAGACACCTTTGAGGAGAGGTGGGCACTGTTGGGGTTTCTCTGCTTGGTGTCCCCTTCTGGTTCCCTGATTTTTTTACCTTTGACCTCATTCCTCCTTACTCACTCCTGCTCCTTTTTTCTCATTTGTTGTCCCCAGAAATCAATTGTAGCCTGGGCTTAGTGGTTCTTCCCCCTTAATTGATGGCGCAGGCCTGTAGTTATGTGTGGGCCTAAATCCATCTGCCCTAGTGCTACAAATAGTACCACTTCCCAGAGCTGGTTCATCTAAAGACCCCTCCTATGTCATCATCCATCCCACCATCTAGCTTATAATTAAACCTATACATATACAAGTATAAAACAACAATTTTGCACCCCCACCCAAAACATGGCCTCACCCAGCCTCCCAATTACAGACACATCTCACCTAAAGCCAACACAAGTCTCACTCAGGCCCACAACTACTAGTCCAGATTGCTCTTTCTGCAGACATTGGGGACTTCTCTTCCTCTCTCTACTCGCCAAGAGAAAGAAGGAAAAAGCAGCAGCAGGGGATCTTTAACTCTGGTCCCTTTTTCGAGACCAGGACTGCTTCCTTTCCTCTTGGCTGGCAGTGGGGAGAAAGCAGCCTCCTCTCTTCTTTTCTGCTCCCCCAAAGAAGAGGATTTGGGGGTTCAGCAGGTGCCAGAAAGGGGGCACTCGCTGCAGAGTCTTTCTCACCTTCTGCCTGAGAGCCAGGCTCCTGCCTGCCAAGGCCTATCATGCCCGGTGGTGAGACGGAACAATGTAGATTGAGAATTTCAGGTTCCCCCTGCTGCTGCTGTGTGGAATCGCTAGGAACAGTTTTAAACAGCTGCACAGACAGCTCAGACAGCCAGCTCTTGGCTTTGTTTCCACCTGTCCTCCCTGAGCAGCAGCCCTGTCCATGAGACAGAGATGGATGCTCCACTTATGCTGATGCCTAATGTGGTGTGCAAAGGAGGAGTAAGGAGTGGACTAAGCATGTACACAACTCCTCTCTGTTGCTCCTAGCACAGGGCCTCCTGCTACCATAGTTCCGCAGCCTGTCAGAAGTGGCCCTCCCCCTTGTACGTACACATGCACACGCTAGTATCTGTGTTGTAGTCCTAGCACAGCTACAGCAACGCTGTCAGACATTCCAGTGTAATACTGCATCACCATCACCAGCTGTGTCAGGGAGGATAAAACCATAGCAGTGTAGTCTGATCTAGGGATGAACAGAGTAGGATCGCATAATTACAAACATTGCCACACTGCCTGTATTTGAAAATGTAACTCAAGCTTCCTTGCTACTGAGTTTCAATTCTAGTTAGGAAAGAATGAAAAAAGGGGAGAAAGGAGAGAAAGAAAACAAATCTAGTGAAAAAAGGGTGAGAAATGGAACAAAGAACAAATATGGAGAATGTGATAAAAGAAGCACAGTGGTAGAAAAAATTATATTTTTTTTATTATGTGTAAAGCACTGACAATTTGCTCAGTGCCATGAAAAACACAAAATACAGACTGCCCCTCCCTGAAGAATTTACAAATGCAAATGAAAAAAATAAACAGTATGCACACAATATACCTAATCCAGAGTACTTGGCGAGCACACATCTATTCTAATGCATAGCACAGCTCTGTATGCAGCTAAAAGAAAAATATTTTTAAAAAATTAAATTGCCCTTATAAACAATTTAAGTTTATATTATAGGTAAATAAAACCTCAAAATTCAAACAAATTCTGCCAATACCAAAAATGCAGTAATTCGAGATATTTGAAAAGTCAAACCGCACGCTTAGCTCACTGCTCATATGACTGTACTTTGCAAGTGCAACACAGCTACACACAGTATTTTCACTTGCTGTGCAGAGCCTAACTGCAGTTGGTTCTTTCTAGTAGAGAAATGGTTCATCAAAAGACTAAACTCCTTGAAGCTACACCTTTAGATTCCTAGTCTGGACAGATAGCTGCACTGTATGAGAGACCTGGAGTCAATTTCAAATCATCTCTCTTCTGGTTTAATCCATTTTCTGACATTAAGAAGTAGTTTTTAGTGTTCAAGCATTCCCCACCAATAACTAGAATAACTGATCACAAAAATTATTCTAGAACAGTTGTTAAGGTCAGTATCACCTCAAGATTTCAAAAATATATTCATTCACATCATAGTACGTACGCTGAAAACACCTATTTATGAAAATTATACCTATACTAAGCATTTGTATAGCAGTTTTCACCTCCAAAGTTAAGAGCCGAATTACTAACACTAAGGGCCTAATTATTCACTCACAGTGTACTACTGCCGAACTCAAGTGTTCAAAAAACATGGTTCAAAAACCAGACCCCTAAAGATCATCGGATTGGCTTAAAAAAAGAGATTAAGAAAATAAGTAGCTTTGGGTTCTTTTTATTTGCCTTCTGCTTTTTGAGCCTTTAAGGGTACACGTGGATGACAATTTCAAGCTTTTCTCCTCAACCATGAGGGCTAGAAAGTTACGTTTTAAAAATTAAAGTAATCACCTGAACGCAGGAGCTGAGGCTTTAGGTAAAATACCAAATGTTGTGAGAGGTGAGAGAAAATCACAGCAGCCGTTAGAATCAGGCACTAACCAAGGGCTAACCTCTGAGTTTACTCTCAAACCCATGGCAAGGGGCAGCTTGTAGCTGCGCTGCCCCAGGACTTGGAGCAGATCAGGGATGGAACTATGTCTCTGAGAAACACTATTCCCTCCCTGGCTTCCTCTTTCCTACAGAGGAAAAAGCAAGCTACTGGTGGTCTACCACAGTAACTGATTACTTCTTCTGCCATACTGGCTCAGTTGCGATGGCCAGCATGTTTGAAGGGTAGATTCAAGGTCATTCTCTGCCCCGACATGCCCATTCCCCACTGAAGAGGCTGCTCTCCCCACTACAGTGTCATATGATGCAAGTGAGACACAATCGTGCCCTAATTAAGTCTCACATACAATCCTGGGGAATTAGTCCCCTGACCCAGGATAAGAGTCAATCTCATTAATTCCAATGGGAATTACTTGTATTCTAAACTCAACTGCAGCAGAGTCCAGAGGACCCCTAAGGAGCAGGGCCCTATGTGGCTGGGCACTGCCCACACAACGAGTGAGGAGTTGCTCTGTACCAAAATGCGTACAGTCTAAATAAAAACGAAGGGAGAGTGCCACTCTGAACTGTCTTCCTCTCCCTTCTATAATCACGCACTCTCTCTTTCCAGGGTCAAAGAAAGGGAGCTAGTGGGAGAGGCTTCCCTGTCACAGAAGAGCTAAGGTCAAGTCTGACTGAAAATAACAAAGAAAAGATGTGGGAAAAAATAATCATAGCAAACCAGTTTGGTGAAAGTGAGAACAAAGACACAAGGCACCAGCATGCTTTCAATACTAGACATTTTCTTTGTCAATTTCAGTGAGACAATGAAGTCATCTCTCTCTTTATGCTGGCTAGCAGGGAAGGCTCTCTCCCATCCCCCAACCTTTGCCTTCTGGTGCTGGCTTGTGTGTGTGTGAGAGAGAGAAAAATACAAGGTGGGTGAGGTAATAGCTTTTATTGGACCAACTTCTGTTGGTGAGAGAGACAAGCTTTGGAGCTTACCCAGAGCTCTTGAGAGAGAGCCAGAGGCAGGGAGCTTTGTAGATAAAGGGGAAGTAATTTAGAATGGCACTTTCTGAGAGAGAATGCAGGGCTACATACAATCTAACAATGTACTAACACCACACTCAGTCCAATGCACTAACTTCAGCCTATCAAACTGAACTTCCTTCTCATCGCTAGTGGCCACTTCATAACGGGGAGCTGGTACATTTACAGGTAGGTTTGAAAAAGTTTTATGGAAGTAAATTAGTATCTACTATCTTTGATTATTAACATAATCGGAGTCCCAGGTGCAGTGGAGTCCAATAGCCTAAGTGAACTGTGAAGAAACTGAAAGGAGACTCCTCTGTTACAAAAATTAGTTTAACTGTACTGCACAAAGACAGCGCTGAGACTTCTGGAGGACCGATAGGAATGTCCATGGTATATGGCGAGGCAGGCAAAGTGCTTGATAATCAGCTTTAGGTCTTCAAGAATGTCACTGCGTTTAATGCAAAATAGTATTGAATAGGAACCACTCAGATTTCTAGTAGATGGAAGTATCCCTTTGAACACTGATTTCAATGCAGTGACACCAAGGATAATTCTGGCCCATTGAACGGAATATAGTTCCACTAACCCTTTCAGTGCTTATCAATAAATGAAATCTATTTTCAGCATATCAGCCTTCCCAACTAGTGAAGAGCACACCCTTTCTAGGTTTAAATGTACTCCCAGTGAGTAACTCTTTTATTATAATGGCTCAGATCAGAATCAGGACCCAAAGGCCTTACAAAACAGCCCCCAAAACTGTTAGTCAAAGTGGCTCTTTCCAGGCCTCCAGCTATTTATCCTTGGTGAAACTCCAGTGAATCATCATAAATCACAGGTAAGTTCAATGGGGCCAAATGCTTCCTCTCTGTTATCCACTAAGGGCTTTGTTTTACTCCCACTGAAGTAATTGGGAGTCTTGCTCTAGTGAAGATTTCGTTATCTAATATTTTCTACCTGTGACACTTTTAGTTACATGCTGGATCAGCATTTCCTGCCTACTGAGAATTAATTCAAGATAAAATCATAGAATCACAGAATCAGAGAAGATTAGGGTTGGAAGAGACCTCAGAAGGTCATCTAGGCCAACCACCTGCTCAAAGCAGGACCCACCCCAACTAAACCATCCCAGCCAGGGCTTTGTCAAGCCGCACCTTAAAAACCTCCAAGGATGGAGATTCCATCACCTCCCTAGATAACCCATTCCACTTTTTCCTAATATCCAACCTAGACCTTCCCCACTGCAACTTGAGACTAGTGTTCCTAGTTCTGTCATCTACAACCACTGAGAACAGTCTAGTTCCATCCTCCGTAGAAACCCCTTTCAGGTAGTTAAAGGCTGCTATCAAATCCCCCCTCATTCTTCTCTTCTGCAGACTAAACAAGCCTAGTTCCCTTAGCCTCTCCTCATAAGTCATGTGCTCCAGCCCCCTAATCATTTTCGTTGCCCTCTGCTGGACTCTTTCCAATTTGTCCACATCCTTTCTGCAGTGGGGAGCCCAAAACTGGACACAGTACTCCAAATGAGGCCTTATCAGTGCCGAATAGAGGGGAATAATCACTTCCCTCGATCTGCTGGCAATGCTCCTACTAATATAGCCCAATATTCCGTTAGCCTTCTTGGCAATAAGTGCACACTGTCGACTCATATGCAGCTTCTTGTCCACTGTAACCCCTCGGTCCTTTTCTGCTGAACTGCTGCTAGCCAGTCAGTCCCCAGTCTGTAGCAATGCATGGGATTCTTCAGTCCTAAGTGCAGGACTCTGCACTTGTCCTTGTTGAATCTCATCAGATTTCTTTTGGCCTAATCCTTTAATTTGTCTAAGTCATTCTGTATCCTATCCCTGCCCTCCAGCGTATCTACCACTCCTCCCCCTGCAGTCATCTGCAAACTTGTTGAGGGTGCAATCCACCCCATCCTCCAGATCATTAATGAAGATGTTGAACAAAACTGGCCCCAGCACCGATCCGTGGGGCACTCCGTTTGTTACCAGCTGCCAACTAGACATTGAGCCGTTGATCACTACCTCTTGAGCCCAATGATCTAGCCAGCTTTCTGTCCATCTTATAGTCCATTCATCTAACCTATACTGCTGTAATTTGCTGGCAAGAATACTATGAGAAACCATATCAAAAGCTTTGCTAAAGTCAAGGTATATCACGTCCACCTCTTTCCTCACATCCACAGAGTCAATCATTTCATCATAGAAGGCAATCAGGTTGGTCGGGCATGACTTGCCCTTGGTGAATCCATGCTGACTGTTCCTGATCACCTTCCTGTCTTCCAAGTGCCTCAAAATGGATTCCTTGAGGACCTGCTCTACGATTTTTCCAGGGACTGAGGTGAGGCTGACCGGCCTGTAGTTCCCTGGATCCTTCTCCTTCCCTTTTTTTAATATGGGCACTACATTTGCTTTTCCAATCATCTGGGACCTCTCCCAATCGCCACGAGTTTTCAAAGATAATGGCCAATGGCTCTACATTCACATCAGCCAACTCCTTCAGTACCCTTGGATGCACTGCATCCGGCCCCATGGACTTGTGCATGTTCAGCCTTTCTAAATAGTCCTGAACCTGTTCTTTCAGCACTGAGGGCTGCTTACCTCCTCCCCATACTGTGATGCCCAGTGCAGTAGCCTGGGAGCTGATCTTGTCTGTGAAGACAGAGGCAAAAAAAGTATGGCTGGAGTCCTTGAATTCCTAGGGACAACAATGCTCTTGGCATCAGACACTGGACCTGGACCAGATGAAAGAGTATACTTTAGAGTTGAGGCTCTCCTGGATGCTAGCAAAGTCTTGATGGCTTTGGAAGCTAGACACAGCATTGCTAAGGCTTCCCTTTCAATAACCAGGCTGTCAGTTGAAGCCGGTCTATATCTGGATGGAGGAATGAGCCTTGGCAGATGATATTCTGTCTCAATGGTAGTTGTAGCAGAGGTTCCACAGTCAAGTCTATCAAGTTGGAAAACGGAGGTCTCCTTGGCCAATGGGAGTTATCAATATGACTTTCACTTGTTCCTTTTTATTTTCTGAATCACTTTCCCCAGGAGGGGAAAGTGGGAATGCGTAAAGAAAGCCCTGTGGCCATCTGTGTGAAATGGAATCTGTTGTCATTGATTCAGGAATGGTCTCTCTGATGGAGTACCTTGGGCTCTTTGTGTTCTTGCAGCTCACAAACAAATCAGCTGATGTGAAACTGAATGTCCTCAAGATTAGACCAAAGACCTGACTCAGGCACCACTCCTGATTGTTCAGCTGGCACCTGCTGAGCCAGTTTGCCTTCTCGTTCAGCTCCCTTTTTACTTCTGAGGGACAGGAGAGACTGCTCTGACCATTTCAATACTTCCATTGCTTCTGGGTGTAGCTTTGGTCTCCTTATCCGCACCTGATTGTTTATGTACGTGTCTGTGGTCGTGCTGTCTGACTGAAGCAGAACATTATTTCCCTCCAGGGAGATCTGGAACTTTCGAAGAGCTAGACTGACTGATCTGAGTTCCAGAAGGGCTATTCTGTGTCTCTTTTCCTTCAGGCTTCCCGGATGGATTGAAAAGCCAGATGAGCACCCCAGCCCTCCAGGATGGCATCAGCAGTAAGCATAAGAGAATCTGGAAAGCATATGGACAGGCCTTTGCAGGCACTCCCATGAAAGGTCCATGACTGTAGGGCACTGAGAACCTAGATCAGGTCTCACACTTGGTGTCTCATGTATTCTGAGGATTGGTTCCACACTCTCAGAAGGAAGGTTTGACAGCACCTGAGGTGTGATGTTGCCCATGGAGTGATTCCTATACACAGTACAAAAAAATGAAGACATTGAAGTACAGTAGTACTCCTGCAGGTTCAGAGAAAGGTGATAAGATTCTGGATTTCCTGGAACCTTTAGAATGATTGACAGATTTTTGCTATCAGGTTGTGTGTGTTCACTCCCACAGTGAACAAGAGACACTGGTTGAAGAAATCAGGGAGCTCTTTTTGACATTGATGATGAAGCCATATGTGTTCAGGAGGTCCAGAGTCCAAGCTGTGACTTTCTCTGCCACAGCTTGGAACAGGGCTCTGACCAGGATGTCATTAAGGAAGGGGTACAGGTGGATAGCCTGGGCTCTAAGCCTGACTATGATCACCACCATCACCTTTCTAAAGACCCTGGGGGCCAAAGACAGCCTGACAGAGTGTGTTCAGTATTGGTAATGCTCCTTGCAGAAGCGAATATCAGAAGTCTGCAATGATATGGCCTTATGGGGAGGTGGAGATAGGCATCCACTAGATTCACTGATGTCAGGAAGTCTCCTTCAGATAAGGAATACATCAGCAAGGTCAAGGTCTCCATGCGGAATTTTATCCTGCTCGTCTTGGACTTCTCGAGGTTGAGGATGGCTCTGCCCTGTGCACTTTTGGACTACAAAGAAGATAGAACAAAACAATAAGGATCTCTCTTATGAGGGGCATGCTTTCTAATACTCCTATATCTAGAAGAGAAATCTTGTTCTGGATCAACTCGTGTTTTGTCCCTGGAAATGGAGGACTGGACAAAGAAAGTATGAGATGGAGCCTCATCTTGGGAAATGGAGGACTGGACAAGGAAAGTATGAGATGGAGCCTCATCTATCTCCCTCACCCAGCTGTCCATTATGAATGCACACTACTTCTCTGTGAAGCAGGAAATTCTGCCTCCTACTTCAGCTCTGGGTGTAAGCACATCTGATCATAGTCATAAGATGGTCTTGGAGACTGAGAAGTTGCCTGTGGGCTTTTCCAGAGCTTACCCCTGGATAATCTGCTGTCCTTTTGTTGGTACTTCTGCAAGGAAGATGGAATGAAATGAGCATCTCTGTCTGAACGCAGGTTTGTATTCCCTCCTAAGGGCACTTTACAAGGATGGGAAAGACTGCTTGGATTTTGCTGTGTTTTCTGCCCATGCTTTGTTCAGTTTTTCCCCAACCAGGATGGAGTCTGTGAATTTTAATCTGTTTAGAATGGGAATTCACCTTCCAAGAGTGAAGCTACACATGGTGCCTGGTTGCTGAGCTGTATGCCACAGCTTTGCTGAAAATCTCACAGCATCCACTGAAGCATCGGCTACAAATGTTGATAGGGAAGAAAGGGGTAACTGTCACTTCTTTCAGTTTTTCATATCTCACTTGGACATTCAAAAAACAGACACAAATTTATTGTGGCTGAATTAAATGTGTTATGCACCAAAGACCCCTGTGTAATTCTGAGTCATATTTAGACCCTTTACTTTGTTGATGAGGTATTTACAGCTGTGCTTACATAATACAGGTAGTTTGGCCAGAGTGGGAGAGATGATGTTCCCCCTGCCCTCAGATCCACAGGGACTGGAGTCAGAGCTACCGATGGCACACAGTCCCTACATGAACAGCTCCAGTATCCCACTGATCCCATAGGAACTGCAACCCACAACTGCTATGTAATGATAGGGGAACTCTGCGATGATCCTCACCCTCCCATGACTTTTAGGAAAAATCCAGTCTTTTATATGACTAAATCATTCTGTATATGACAAAGGGTATCTGATGACTTTGCTTGACAAACACTCAAATGCCTGAATGCTATATTTCCCTTAGGGAAAATTTCAATAAAAATCAATAGAAGATGATGATTTTTCTACAGAAATTGTTCTCTATTAAATTCTATAGGATGATTAAAAAATTCTATGGAAAGATTAGCATTAACTAATCAATTCTATAGTTTTTTTAAAAAAGAACTATGCTTACTTCTGTAGAACATTATTGGTTTCATGCCTATGTAATTCTGCAGGACTTTCCCGTAAGAGACTACAGATGATCACTTTGTTTCCTATATTAAAAATCTCAGTGAGAGCTCTTAAACAGCAGCAACTGTTTCAAGCAGGCTGTTGCATTGTATTATAGGAAAAAAGCCGACCATAGCAGTCCTTTCTCTGTGGGCAAAGGCCTGGCTGTGGAAATGAAGAAGCTGGGGTGAAGCCAAACAATTCCCCCAAACAAAGGGACACTAGGGAAGGGCTTTATTGCCATTATAAATCTTTGAGTTAAGAAAAATTAAATTTCAGAACATGTAAATCATCATTCTTGGGTGTTCAGTTGTTTGGCTAGAAACATTCTGTGAATAGAGGGGAGACAGATTGCTGCTGCTTCTATCTGTTCTCAGTCAATGAAATATCCCTCCCTACCCCCTGCTGCAAAAGGCCCACAAAATGCTAAAGGCTTAAAAGCTGCATAGGGCCTCCTTGTATGGGCCTTCTGCACAGGGGTGTAAGTTCTCTGCCTGGGCAGAAAATGATGGTAGCCAGGAACATTCCATTCATATTCATTCGAACAGTTGTAACTCTGCTGAATAAAATAAAGTTCAAATCAGCTTGTGCATACATTAGGGCTAATGTAGCTGGGAGACAAGGACTGCTCATGTACCAGTCTGAAAACCGAGGCTTGGATGCCACAGACCAGACTGAGCTGTAGTATAGACTACCACATTCTTTTAAAAACCAATTTCAATTATCTGAGGGTAGTGCAGATACACTCTCTCCTATCTAAATTCACAATGGCATGCACATATTTATAGACCTCTATCTAGCCAAGTACTTAAGCATATGTTTAAATTAAATTCATTGCTGAATAGCCATAGATTTAGGCACATGCTTACATACATTGCTGAATTAGGGCCATAGTGTACAAACATTTTTCTGCTATCACACCTTTTGGTTATATATAATTTTATATTTTGCTAATAAAGACTTTCTTGCAGTTTTACCTCAAATCATAGGACAAGCTTATGAGCCAAATTCTGCCATCAGTTACATCCGCACAATGCCATTGATTTCAGTGACATTGCATGGGTATGACTGAGGACAGAAAATGGCCTTTGGATATTTTTTTCCAATAGTACTTAGCTATTCAACCAGAAAGCCAATCTCTTTTTGATCTGGCAAAGGTCTGAAGCCACTTAAAATGCCCTTCATGTTATTTCAATGGGAAATGAAAAGCACATTTTAAATAATACTGTCTGAATATATTTTAACAAAATATTCCTGGACATCATCCTTTGAACCTGCTGATCCAGAAATGGTGCAGCTGCAGCTCTTCCAACATCCTCTTCTCTTGCTTCATCCAAATCAGGGCATTTGAAATTCTTCTAGTTTAACTTTTTTGAAGAAAAACAATTTAAATGTTCAAAATAAAGGCTTAGGTGTAGGTGTAAGTACTACAGGTACTTAAACATCCTGTTTGTAACCCATTTGTACAAAACCAAAAATGTCACATTAGATACAGAAAGAAAAGGAATACTTTTTAAAGCAAGCAACCAAAAACATACTAGAATTAAATACATGCCTCATTCCCATTAATGCTATGAGAATCCCAGTGCAACTAGATGAGAATAAACACATTAATTTTATCTGAAGTCATGTAAGAAACTGAAAACCATGTTTGCAGTGAGGATACTATGCATTCAATGCAACATAATTTTGCAAGAAGGTTGTTCCAGATGGTTGGAACTGCAGAGAAGATTCTCCCACCAGCAGTGTCCAGATAGTGTTAAAAAGAACAGAGTGCTAAATGATTAAATGGAGTTGGAAGCAGATAAAGTTTGTGAAGCTGGAGATAGTCCAAGAAGGGTTTTACAACAAGGGTCGTGATTTACTTCCAAGCTGGTAGTAGTGCCTACAGGAGTCGGCAGCTTTAAATTTTGAACAAGACTCCATAGAAGCCTGGCAGCAGAGCCTACCATAAACAAACATATATCCTGATTGCCTTAGACTCATCTTCATACCAGCTGGATCTGCTCACTTTCTTGTCTGTGTCAGTTATCTCTGAGTTCCTCCTCTCCACTAATGAAGGAAAGATTGCAAGCAGCTTGTGTCCTGAGCTCCTGCTCCAGGCTGACTTTCCACCATTCAGGGCTAGAAATTTCATGGCTGAGCGTAGGCGGTGAATCTGACCCAAGAAGAGTAATTTTGAATTATATCTTGAGATGGCAGAGGAATTTCTGAGTATGGAGGTGGTTCGTGCTTCTTTGTACGACTCAGAAGGAAATTAGCAGCATTCCACACATGCTGCAGTCTGGAGGGCTGGGAGTTTAGAAGGCCATATAGAAGTGGGATGTAGTAGTCAAGAGGCGATGAAGCCATGGATAGAGATGGAGTTATGGCAATGGTATTCATAGGCAAAGTCGTAGAGGTGGTGACAGCAAGATATGATGACACAGGGAATATGGGAAGAGATGGAAAGTCCAGATTCAAGGACAGTGCCAAGGTTATGAATAGGGGAGGCAAACAGAAGGTCTTAGTCAAGAAGATAAACAGAGGGAACTGAGTTATTTGAGGATGCTTTGCTTGTCTAAGAGAAGCATTTTTGTTTTTGAGGCTTTTAGCTGATAGAAGATGAAATGAAGTCAAAAGGTTACGTGATTAAGCCAGGCAGAGTCATTAAAGTTATCAACAGAAAAAAAAAGTGTACAAGTAGTACAAAATCAGTGTGCAAATAGTAGCTAAGATAGTATATCAAAAAGAGAGATATGTGGGCTCAAGGAAGAGTGCTGCCATTTCTTGGAAGTTATTTCAAATGGTACTGCAGGAGAGAATAATATTTAACACACAAATAGAGCATGCATTTTGACAACTCACTGTATTTTCACTCATTCTCAGAGCTCCATCTTGCTCTTAGATATGCAGGCGTGCATCATTAATGGGAGTTGCATGGTTGAATTCCCATGCATCATGCTCAGAATGAGAGTTGTGTGGCTAACCTATCACACGCAAAAATTATTCCTTACTGTCTTCATGCTTCTCACAGCTATATTGTAACTTGCCCATGGGGTGTAAACCTGTGGCCTGTTGGAAATTTGCTTGATTACATCAAATAAGATTCTCAAGTTCAGATATACTACCATATATTTGTTTCCCTTGTATAAGCTTTTCTAAGTGTTTGTCTCTCTTCTTTCATGTTTGTGCACTGTTCTGAACCTTTTAAAAATGAACTAAACATATGGATGGAACAAACAGAAGGAGTTTATCGTAAAATAGTTGCATTTAATGTAATTATTACATTTATTTATTGAGGAGAGACAGAGTAAGTGTGTGTGTGTGTTGGGGGAGTAGGGGTAGGGTCACTACTTCTGTAGATCTCCCAAACATTATTACATCTGTCTAGTGGGGAATGTCAAGGCTTCTGCTTTAGTAATGTACCAATGCTTGCTCAAGCTTTTCAATGCAGTGCTGAAACCAACCTCGACACAACGCTGAAGTAGAAGCCCTGGTGCTTGAGACTGCTGAATGAACGGAGCAGGATATTCGAAATTTATCAGGGCTGCCAAGAGTTGCTCAGCAAGTTAAATTTTTGATGTACACATGTATGATTTACACATGTAAATAACAAATATAAACTTGAGGACATGTCAAGAGGTTTAGTTCATCCCTGCTCCCCACTTCACCACCGCCTTTTATTGTTATTTTTCAATTATAAATCAAATAGGGGGACTCTGGCAGAAAGACGTCCTCAAAACTCCTCTAATCTACATTTTAGAAAAAGTAAAAGCTCTATAGTGGATTAGTTCATTTATTTACAAAGGAGAGAGTTTTAAAGGCACAAATGGCAGTTAGACACCATTGAAAATCTCTCCCAAGAATCTTAAATGTAGAGACATTAATCATAACTGAAGTTATAAAAGTGATCAACATAGGTAAGGAAAAACTAGAGGCATTTTCAGAAATGGATAGGAAAAGGTGGCCAAAGGTTTATAAATATGTCCAAGACCAAGAAACTCTTTTAGTGACCAGTTCCCCAAAGTAGAAGGTTTGCCACAGGAATCAGCACTTCAAAGTCATTCCAAAAGAGTAGAAGGCTGAAGAACACTGTGCTTAGTGAGCCCAGAAAGAAAAAAGTACTATTTTGAGTGGAAAAAGTTGGTGCAACTAAATATCTGTGAGCTGGCATGGAACACAGAAGGGAAGGCAGCATGGTCCAACAGACATGGCACAGGTTAGAGAGCGAGGAAACCTGGGCTCTCTCATGATGACTCATGATGACTCTCATGCTGTGTGAACTTGGGCAAGTTTATGTAACTGCACTGTGCCTCAGTTTCCCTCTTTGTAAAACAGAGAAATAATAAAGCTTGTGCAGCTTTGAAAAGTGCTTTTAGAACTACTGATATGGACTAAAAGTCATTATATAAGTGAAAAGCACTATTATTTAAGATCCAAGAAGGTTTACAGTAAAGGAAATGTATTTAAATTACATTTTAAATGATCCAAAGTGAAAGACACTAAAAAGAGCTGGGCTGTGGAGAAAATGGCCAAGGAGAGCCTGCTAGGTCAAAATATGGTAAAAACATATACCATATGATTCGAAACATGGGTTACCTCATTGATGACATAACCTGGAATAGAACCGAAAACAGCAGAATGGAATTGATCTGGTGAAAGAGGGAGAAGAAGGGCTACTTTCATATGAGTACACACACATATGAACTAAGTGATTAGTTGTGTATCATGATCTGTGAGTCATCGACACAGCAGAGAACAAATGTACAACACCCCCTTCCTAGCTGTTGTGTGATTGGCTGCTGGCATAAGGGAGGGTGGGTTCAGTCAAAGACAGAGCAGAACATTCAAAAGTTCCCAGTTCATCACTCTTCTGTGTATAATGACCCAAACATTACAACCTTAAACAAGTAAGTTACCAAGTGGTAGGGCAGAAAACAGAAGGAAAAGAAATTGAGGATAATTAAAATAAGGATGAGGTAATAAGAAAGAAAGGACTAGTCCTTTTGAAAGAGAGAGAGAAATAAAACTCTCCAATCCAGTGTTTTTCTTATATATCACCGATGTTACTACTCTTTGGTTGGACAAAGGATGTTGGTTTTAAATTGTAACTGGTATAGTTCCTAAGCAAAAATGTTTTACTGCCCACAGATGTATTTGCCACTACTTTCAGTGCTCATCAAATCCTCTTTGTAGTTTTTTTGAGAGGTTGATGAAAGTTCCAGTTAGCATGTTATTGAAGAAAGAAGTACTGATGTGAAAGAAAGACCTGCTGCAGTTTAATACTGAATGGAATATGCACTCTAAGCTTTCAAAAACATTTCCTAATATTTTATCCATTCATGTTTTAAAGAAGAAAATCCTGCATTGAAATGGAGGATTCACTGTATATCCAGAAATCTGTAAGATACAATCTCCTTATCACTTCTAACCATGCAGATGAATATATTGGCATTCAAGAAATATCAAAAGTAAAAATAAAACGACTACATCATTTTTAATCTCCTGTATTCTATGTTCAGGTAGCAAGAAATTTAATTCCAGTTGGACCAGTCTCTTGTGATCTTTTTTTCTTTCATCTAAGATTTTTTTTTAAATGCTAAGAGGTATTATGATAGAAAACCGTGTATTTTTGCCCTGGTTTACACCCATCATCCTTAGCATTACAACAATACAAAAGCATTAAAGTAAAATTAATCATGTCAAAAGATTTTAGCAAAAACAAGTGAGACCATGCATAAAGCATCGCTTTGTCTAGTGTGAAGTCACGCTCTGATTAAAAACATATAATAAAAGTGAAAGTAATACATCATTGCCTTAGCAGTAGGGTTTTTTGGAAGTGCTATGCAAGTCTGAACACAAAAAAATCTTTATAGGTTCTGGCTTTTGAAACTTACAATTATTATATTTTAATTCTAACAAATGAAACAGTGGGTATTTTTTTAAGTTCAATCAATATTAAATGTTACAGTTACAAAGAAAAAGTAAGGTGTTAGGCTTAAAAAAGGGACTCTTGGTAGGATTATGGTTGATAATTAAAGCATAAGTATTGAGAGAATCACCTTCAATGTCCATGAGGTAGTTTACTCAGTTTAAAGGAGTATTGTGAGGATGTTAAGTGATGAAGCACCCAGCAGCAGGGCAATGCTTCTGCTACTAACTGGGGCCACCAAACACCTGTCAGTTCAAGATTAAATAGTGCCACTGACAGCAGTAGTAGTTTATTGCTGGTATAAGACACAGATAACACCCAATTACTTGAAAGTGTGTATGTGCGTGCGCGTGCATGAGAGAATCTGGGTGACTCAGCAAAGAACAGTTTACTGTATTAAATATGTTCACTACCCATCATCATGTAGTTTGTCAAATCTCCTATTGTGCTTGGGCATGAATGTGCAATAACAAATATTTCAAGACAGAGTATATAGCAATGTGCATCCATGTATCTCAAATTAGCATTGAGCCCATTGAAGGTAAAATTAGTTGCCAATATATTCTTTTAAAATGACATACTTCCCTCTCTCTCCTTTGTTTTCAGCCAAAGAAACAGCCAGTCTGGAATACCAGCAGGGAAAAGGGAAAAATACACAACAACACTGGACTGTAAAAAAATCTAATGAGCCCTTGAGTTATAACGTTCTTGTTTATGGACGATGACATTAAAATTGGAAATGGATGCATGTCTTCTCTCCTCCTTTGGTCTTATGACAAAGGTGAGTTATTTTCCTGATACCTTCAGAATTACTCCCATTAGTCCTGATGCATTAGTTGCTCTGCATAGCCAGGGACAGAGAAAAGAGCAGTATCTCTTGCCAACAGATACAGTCACTGGCCATGAGCAAAGCAACATTTTTATTTTGCAAAACACTCATACTCAACAGCTGTAGCGCTCAACCTGCAACGCTCTTCATACCCCTGAGTATCATGACTTTTGTGGAGTCTGCGGTTTCCGACGGATGATATTCTTGTTCGGCTTGTAGGAGTCTCATGGAGCACTGAGCAAATGGACTGGTGCAAAGGTCACTTAGCCTCTGAGTGGTGAGTAAAGAACTCATAGGGTAACCACCTCTCTCTAACAGGCCCAGTTAGCAGGCCCAGTTCAAGAACATTTGGGGCTCCTTCCTGAGTCACCTGATACAGTCTCCCAGTTGCAAAGCCCAGGATTTCATTTGCAATCTTCTTTTCCCCACCCTCACCTGCCCCATGCTCCTATAGTATACCACCTGTAGGAGACAGGGACAAGGAGGGGGGAGAATAAGTAATATGGACAAAACAGGGGCCAAATTCTGCACATTTATACCAGTGTAAATCCAAAGTGACTCTACAGAAGTCAGTGGCACTTCTTCAGATTTACGGAATTTGGCCTCTGGTGAATGGATGAGGGATGTGAGGAAAAGTGTTGATGGAGGTTTTCGGTTAAGAAAGAACATCCACTATATTTCAGTCATTGACGAGAAAGAGGGGGAGACATCCTGAATCTCCACCGGGCTGAAGCTCTTATCATCACAGCACTCTGTCAGCATGATGCAGCTCATGCTCCACCCTCTGGATGACTGAAGAATGAGCAGTAAATGTTTCACTTTTATTGATGGTGTCTTCATGATTTGGGGTGCTCTTTGGCTGTGGGACGGGCAGTATTGTCTGAACTGCTCCCACTGACAAGACTGAAACAGAGGAGGACTCTTCCCTCCCTCCCTAGCAGTCAGGAATTACGGTAAGGAATCAGAAAAGAAGAAATAGCTCTTTCAAAAACTATGGACAAGGATGGGATGGGAAAGCGCAACAGAAACATTCTACCTCTAAGAACCAAGATTGTCAGGTATGAATAAAAGAGCTATTACATCAGAAAATAAAGATGGCACAATGTCCTGGAACTGTACTGCAATATTTGCCTCATGCTCTTGCTGCAACAAAAATAGGATGGCACTGTTTTGTGATAACTAAACACCACTCTACATGCTGATGCAACACCATGACTGCAATGCAATATCAGGGTGTTGTGCTGTGGTTACTTTGTGGCTTTCTCCAGATTCATTCACGTATGATGTCCTCTCCTGCTCTTCAAGTTTATGTACCAGTGCTCTGTAGTGTTAGTTCATGTTTTATGGAGAGATTGGGAAGAAGATTCTACTCACATTTCTTTGTATCCCTTGGTTCCTGTATTGCTTTGTGGTGAGCTAGGAAATGGTGTGTGTGTGGGCAGTGCGGTACAGGATTTTAAACAGTTTAAAGAAGGGATGGTCAAATTATTTTTTATTATTTATATTTCTTGGTCAAGGTCAAGGTCAAGGTCAAGGTCTGGGCTCCACAGAAACATTTTTCACATCTCAAGTGCCCCTGGTCAACAAACACATACAATGCTGTATAATATACCCAGGGCCTATTGCAGAGGTAGTCAATAGATAGACCATGGGCCAAATCCAGACTGCCAGAGGCTTTTGACCAGGACACAAAACTCTTGGGGGCCATGGGCGGTGGGTATGGGGGAGGGCTAGTGCGGGTAGAGGAGTGACTGGCCATGGGGGAGCTGGTGCCTGGGGCTGACAGGTAACTCAGGGTGGCAGGTGCGCCCCCCACCTTCCCTAAACAGAGCCCTGCCCCCATTTGACTGACAACGGGAACCCTGGCAGGTGCCTGGGGTTGACTCGTAACTCGAGGGGGCGGGCAGATGACCCCCCGCCTACCCTAAATGGAGCCCTGCTGGACGCGCTGGTGCACACCAAGGCTTGGGCTTTCAGCCCCTGCTGGGTGCACTGAAGCTTCAGCCCTGTGGAGTTTGCTGGACCGTGAGGTTTCAGCCCCACAACCCAGGACTTCAGCCCCGCCCTGGCACATCCAGCATGGGCTTCAGCCCCGCGCCCTGGCATGCTTCACAAAACTGAAGCCCTGAGCTCTGGCACATCCCGCAGGGTGGAAACCCCAAGCCTAGGTGCACCCAGCAGGGCCTGAAGCCCCACACCTGGGCATGCTCCCCAGGGCTGAAGCCCCACGTCCCGATGCGCTCTGCGGCCTGATGCCCCAAGACCCGGCACCTTCCCTGTAGCTAAAGCCCCGCCCTGGCAGGGGCTGAAGCCCCGAGTCCTGGTGTGCCCCGCAGTCCATTAAAAGCCTCTGGCAGTCGAGATTTGGACCATGTGCCACCGATTGACTACTCCTGGTTCAAAGGCTACTTCAACTTCTTTAAAGGGTTTTTAATTGTTACCTTTCATTTTTAGAGGGTATCTGTAATACGTTCTAAGCAGATGTCCCTGTTACATTTGGACTTTTCCACTGTGCAAATATTGATATTTCTCTGTGTTCCCAATTCAACAGATATAAGCTGTGTCTTCACAGCACAGTTAGCTTGAGTTTTAACTTGAGTGTTACCCCTAACTTGGCACCTGTTCACACACAAAAATCTCTATCTCAAGTTAAGTGGTGCTTTAAAGCTCTAGGTAGATGACCTGGGGGGGAAGGGGAGAGAGGGCTGATGCTTGATCTAGTAAGGCAGTGGGGATGCAATAGATGAGTTACAACCCTTCAGTAGCTAATCCAATCACTCTATGTAACTTCAGTGTTGTTTTACAGAGTGGTCGCTCTCGTTCAAGGTTTCAAAAAGTACTATACTAGCACGCATTAGGGAATTCTGAGTTCACACCAGCAAGAGCTACACAGAGCAATTAGTGTGCAACACATTATTGCTCATTGCTGCTCCATGTAGATAAGCCCTATGTTAACTGCTTGCTAGAGGGCAACAGGGGAAGATGCATTGTTGCATGCATTATTTTGGTAAACTACACAAAAACACTCTTGAAAAACTTCTCAAAGTTCAGAATGACTCTTTTAAAAAAAATAGTCTGAATTCATCCTGGTATAAAACTCAAATTCAGTCATTTCAATTACATTAGATGTGTATGAATTTGGGCTAATTAATTTAGCATCTGTACAGTGTTCTTTTTTAGAACATACATGTAATATTAGCATGGTTCAATTTTCCCCCAAACTAAGGGACAGTATTCCTTTAAATAATCAGCAGTCAAATGTCATTCCTACAGAAGTATATCTGCAGGTATAAATAGATTTAGGACATTGACCAGGTCCTTTAGATAGTGAGTATGCAATGAAAAAAATATCCTTCATTCAGCTGTAGGCCAAGAACTTGAGTCAGGAATCTCTTGCTCTACAAAGAGCTTTAGTTCACTTGTGCCTCACTCTGAGGTACTGTATTTTACAAAACAACATCAGAAAAATAGATTACTTCTGTCTTACAGAACACATTGTTTTTTCACAGACTATTATTATCCTACGGATTTTTCTTAAAAGTAATCTGTCATGATAAAAGGCAATATCATCATAGTTTTGATGGTTGAAATGTCATTAGTGACATGTCTACCAGAACAGAGTGATAACTGTAGACTTTTCTAGACTATAGTTCATATCTTCTTTTCAATATTGCTGTTCTTACACAACATCATTTACTACTAGTTCAGAGTATTGGTACCGAGGGAGTCTTCTTGTTACAATTTTTAGATGATACCAGTTTAGATTCACTGTGTAAACCAGCTTGAGAAAGCATTATTTTGAGCACTGCATCACATCTGTCTTTACTTTTGCTTCATCCTATGAACAAAATTCTATTTTGGCTTCATCCTATTAAAAGATTTTTGTATAAGAGAAAAGGATAGACATTGGTAAAAAGATGTTTCACTGGGAAAACGTGGAAGTCTGTTAGGAAATCCAAGTTTTACCAGTTGCCCAATTTAAGAAGTATGTCTTGATTTGTGGATCAAAGTCATTCATTTATTATTTTATCTATACTGCTTTGGTTAAAATGTAGTTTTATTGATCAGTGCAGCCAGCCTAACCACAAAGGGGACTATTGCACACACAGCCTGCTGCACTCAACTCAAGAAACTGATTTGATTCCATGAACAAGTTGGATTGGGAATTGTAACCAATAACATTAAGTTCCAAATCTCAATGCTCAAGGCAAAACACTTGCTGTAAAACACAAGCACCCTTTAAGAAAGGAATGGGGTGAATAATTCTGCACATAAAGCCTCTAAGCACTATTTACTGCAGCTGATACATACCACTAATATTCTGTAGGCAATGGATATAGAGGAGAATGGGGGAAACTACCTTTAATGACTATGGACAAGACATAATGGCTGAAGAGGGAAACAAAAGTGTAAAATAAAACAGGAAATGTGCTCTAAAACCCTTGGTTAGCCAGAGATCTGAATCTGAGAAATTGCCTCCAACATCACATTCTTTTTTTTTTTAAATCAGATTATAAGTATTGCGGTATGAAAGCTTTGCAAGTTTACTTTAAAAATTTACTGGAATAATTTTAAGCCAGTTTTAATTTAGGCCTGTTCCATTACAAAATTAGTATCTTCTGCAATCTCAATTTATTGTTCCATTGTGAAACCTCTTGTGATACATAAATAAATCTCTGAAGGGAAACAAATCAATAAAGTGTCTAATTTAATTAACCATGTTTTTAAATTCATCAAGACATCTCTACAAAAAATAAACTACTTACTTGTCAGTATTTTCCATGTCTTCTTTTCATCATCATAATACTGAACCAAATTGCTGGGTAGCCGGTCAGGTCCGGGAGGCAATCCTCCAACCAATAACAGCATTTTCTTATTGGAGCGAATTCTTCACCCAAAACAAGAGAAAAAACGAATAACCACATTATTGTAGAGTATTTTAGTGGAAACAAAATCATAACCATCAAAAGAATGTTCACTGCTTGTAGTTTTCTATTTCATTTTTTGTATTTCTTTCCCCTATCATGTCTCAACAGTTTTTTGAACCAAGCAGAAAAATGATCAGAAAAGCTGCATATCTCTCTACTCTTGGAATAATAAGCTTCCTTTATGCAATTTGTTAGAGGTTCATTCTAGAATGACCTTTTTCTTATATTATCCCTTTAAATCATCACTCTTTACAGCTGAATACACATGAAATGCTCTGGAGTTGTACTAAGGTTAAGCATTAAAGTTGCATGTCAAAAATCGTATTAGTCAAAATCATTATTATAAGCCATTCTACACTCAAAGAACCTTGAAAAAATTAAGGTTATGCAGAGAGTTTGTGAGCCAACTCTTTAATCACACACTGAACTTCAAATACTATAGGTTAATACAATTAGTAGCACCAGGCTAACAGTTACGGGTTAAATGCTAACTTACAAGTACTTTTTTGTTTATTTAATTTAGCCCAGACTCCTGCTTTCCCATTCCCCCCAAACTCCCCCTTCTTTGCTCTCCCCCTGTGCACCACTGGCTATAGCAACACCAATTGGTAAAAATGAGACTGTGATGTTGTTGTGAGCCTCCCCAGAGTGGAGCCCTGCCAATGCTTGCTACTGATCCAGTGGCATGAACCTGCTCGACTGTGCAAAGTCACTCTAATTCCCTCCCTCTGTTTTTCTACCTTCTCCCCCAGGGGGCAACCACTGAAAGGAGTGACTACCCACCCATCAAGAGCTGGCAATTCGCTGCTATTAACCGTGACCGTGATTCCCAATCTGCCTGGCAGTTCTTAAGAACAGGACTGCAATGTCTCATATATAGTAAAAGTGGTTATATGCACCCTGGCCTCTATCACTATACCTGACAAATGTACATATCTTTGCAACATTAGTGGATTTAGCAACAATTGTATATGAAGAGGGGAAGGAAGTCCTAGACCCTCAGATGAGTCCTGTTACTTTAATAGTCACTTGGTATATACATGAACTTCTATTAGTCACCCTAAGTCTGAAAATGATAAAATCTAAATAAAGAACCCTGATAAAACAATTTATTCTCAATATGATGGTGATATAGCATTTAAAAATATATCCACACTATTGTCTATAAGAGACAGCATGTTTGCCATAATACACCTTTGCTATATGCCACTGCTTTGTTGAGCAGAATAGTGTAATTGGCACTAATTTAAATATTATTAATGAATATTCCTTGCAAAGAAAGCCAGAGAATTCCACTAATCAATTAATCAATCATTAATTAATTATCACCAAATTGTGTACACACATCAACAGGGTGAACTCTCTGCCTCGAAACTTCATTATTAGTAATACACTCCAGTAGAGGGAGCCTTATCACAGATGTCCACAGATTGTTTCTTTTAAATACAGCTTACATTATTATCTGACAAGACTGTCAAGCACACAGACTAATTTACATCTATTTTCATATTGCACCCCATTTAAAAAGTTGTGCAAAATAAACTGAAGCAAGTTTTGATTTTCTTTCAATATTAGTTGCCTTTAGATAAGTGCTATTCCAACTGAGCTTACTCACAGAGAGAGAGAATGTACAATGGGAGATTCCATCCACATTAAGCTTAGGAATCAAACCTTTTGGATGGTACTAGTAGATGTTGCTACACAGAGCACAATTACACTTCTAGATATTTGGGAAATAGGAAGTCTTTCAGGAAGACAGACATAGGATGCTATTACAGATAGCCTTATTTATTTTGAAATTAATTTAGGGCTTTTGTAAGGTGCCAAATTGACAGCACAGGAAATGGATACCCTCATTTTATGCACAGAATTTATACGGCATGGGCAGTAGACAGCGTGTTGAGGTCTTACCAATGTACTTGAACTCTGACTTGGAGGGAGTCATTCTGTCTTCCTGTCAATTTAGTTCTTGGCCTATGTGCTAAAATGTCTCTTTATTGTCAGATGATGGCTTTTACCAACTTACTAGACTCTACATGTAAGTGAGATCAGAACTAGGCTCACAATCATTGCCAAATGGACCAAATTCAAACTATGAACTAACTGTGAAAGCTTCCATATATGTTACCATTTCCCTGAAATGTTCAGTGCCTCCAAATAAAGATTTTTAATGTAAGTATGGTAGATAGATAATATGCAACATGAGGGCATGATAAACTCTATTGTTTGTCTGAGTTAAGGCTGTAACTAGTGGCACAGCAAACTGGAGCCATAAGTCAGTTATGCATGGTCATCCCTAATGATAGAGAGTAAATAGTTTATTCCAACCCTCTTGTATTGTATGTTATAGTTATATCACAATTATTTCTACTTGTATTATAAAATTTTGAATGCTCTTGTAAGGTCTAATAGATAAAGGAGCATATTTCAATTTTCAACATTCATCTAATAAACTCCTTTCTAAACCTCATAACATGGTGAAAAATGAATGAACAAAAGAGGCTCAATGACTAAGGTGCAGAATGAAATGTCAGACTTAAATTTGAAATTCCAGACTTTGGCAGCATGCAATCCACATTCAATTTTAATTAAACAAAACCCAATTTGTATATTTACAGCATCCTGAAGAGGGAGCAACACAGCTATAAAAGAAATGTTTTAAAATATGTTTTAGGCTGTGAGATAGGTAAGAGTCCTTTTATAAAAGTGTAATATGAACTCAATAGCCAAGATCTTTTTGAGGAAAGCATCTTGATCTTTCAGATAATTACTATATGTTTTTTATCTAATCAGAAACATTCCAAATGTACTGGCTGAATACAAGTGTCTATATTTCTTTTTAAAGCATGTTTTATGGTCTTGGTAGATTAGATCCAAAAGTGTTTTTCTGGTCTTTGGAGTAAATGCATATATTCTAGGTTTTGAAATACATATTTTTATCTAATAGGTCATACTATATCCATGTTTGGTATTACATCCAGCAATAGTACTACAGCAGAATGTTAACATATACACACATACTCACTGTTCATAGGCAGTAACCTATTTTCAAACATTAATGTAATTAAATAAAAACAGTAAGAGAAAGGCATAGTTTAAAGCTCATGTGATTTGCTAGCAAAACCCTAAGACAGATATTTTCTCTATTACATTTCTACATATTTGTTATTTTGGTAATATGTAATTATTATCTGAATCACTTTAGATTGCAGCTGAAACACTTTCTTTTTATGTTCCATATTTCATAGCATAGAATGTCATGTGACATACTAATAGGATAATAATTCACATTCATACTAATAGGGCTATTTATATTAACTGATACACAGTTAATATTAGTAGGCCCTAACCTGGGCAGGCTGAAATATTGTTAACCATAGCAGGCTATTTGTGTAGCATTAAAAGCTGATGTATGGTACTCTAAGTAAACTCTCCTGAAAAGGGTTTTTCATACCTAGGCTCCACTGGGTCTAGTCTCACCATACTCCTATTACACCTCCTATTATCACCACACACATACTCCTATTAGTTATTATTATTATTTTCCATGGACACAGCTGCTTCCATACGAAAATCTCAAAACACTTAATAAACCTTAATTAAGCCTCAGAGAACCCTGAATCATGTGGAATTTATTTTACCTATTTCTGGGTGTGTAAACTGGAGCAAAGATATTTTAAGGCCAAAATTTTCAAATGAGGATGTCTCAAGTCAGGCACATAAGCCTATATATTTAAGCACCTCTATGAGTGGCCTGATTTTCAAAGAAGCTGAATACCCACAACTACTGACTTCAAAGAAAGCTGCAAGTGCTCAGCATCTCTGAAAATCAGGCCACTTAGTTAGAAGTCGAAGCTAACTTTACGTTCACAAGTGGAAAGCTTTAGCCTAAAAGTATGTCTACACTGCACTCTTCTTTTGGCAGCGTGTTCAATAGACAGCTTAGGGGAGTACAAAAAAGACACACCTGAAGGATGTGGGTATGTACACGAGTACACATCCTACTGGTATAGGCGCTAGAACTAGAGTTGCTGGGGTAGCTGCTGCATTCCATGACTTGAAGTGGTTTCCATTATATACAGGATGTGTAGTGTGGTTCACTGGTTCTCAGCACTGCCACTGTAAAAATTGTTCCAGCGCCCCTGCATATACAACTCATCTAAGCCATGCCTCCCCATCTACCCTGCTATTTTTAGCAGTGTAGTGTCTTGGTGTCTCCTTGCTGCTGGACCCTTTCCCCTCTGCAGGAACAGACTTCACCAGTGGGGAAAGGCTGTGGCAAGAGGGAGGCAGGGAGAAAGTCTCAGGCAGCTCCGTGCTGCTGAGCTTTTCCCCACTGCAGGTAAAGACTCTAGCACAGGGGTGTCAAACACACGGCCCGCGCCGCCAGCCCGAGCACTCACAGCCCCAGGAGTGCTGCAGGCTGAGCAGCACCCCAGCGCCGGCCAATCCCAGCGCCGAGTACTGGTCCACCCCGCCCGCAGAGTGTCACCAGACAGAACACTCCCAGAGTGCCACCAGCCCTAGCGCTCCCAGCCTCCAGAGCGCTGCCGGCCGCACAGCGCCCCAGCGCCAGCCCATCCCAGTGCCAAGTACCAGTCTGCCCATCCCCCAGGCTGGCCAGTCTGATCCGCCCCCAAACTCAAAACTGTCTCAAAACTCGAGTGAAGTATGGTGAAGCTCATTTATATAAGCTGGCTGGCCTCCAAACTGGCTGGTGGCCAGCCCCATCCCACTGCTGGAGTGGTGCACAATTTATTTTAGTATGGTGAAGCCCATCTATAAAAGTGTAAGCTTACAATGTTTATTTTAATTTCTGTAAAATTTAATATATTTTGCTGAAAATATGTTGAGATGCTCTGAAACAAAAGGTGCCGGAAGAAGAGCATAGAAAATTCCAAAATCGCTGGACAGATGAGTGGTTTTTTTACTGAATATGATGGCAAGGCAATATGTCTAATTTGCAGTACTTCGGCTGCTGTAATGAAATAATATAACATAAAATGACACTATGAGACACTGCACAAAGCAAAATATTCTGAATTTACTGGTAAAGTTTGTGCTGACAAAGTTGCAAACGTGAAAGAAGCTATGGAGTCTCAACGAAATGTTTTTCTTAAAATGAGGGGAAAAAATGAAAGCGCTAAAGAGGCCAGCTATATTATTTGCAAAGAGATTGCATGTTTTGCCAAGCCATTCTCAGAGAGTGAATTTGTTGAAAAATGCATGCTTAAAACAGCCGATGTAGTATGCCCTGAAAAAAAAAGAGAATTTTTCTAACATCAGTTTGTCTAGAAACACAGCTGCTGAGCGAATAACAGAAATGGCAGATGATATTAAACTGAAGCTTAGGAAAAAAACCAAGTTGTGTGTATTTTCTGTTGCTTTAAATGAGAGCACAGATATCATGGACACAGTGCATGTTGCAATTTTTGTAAGAAGGGTAACAAATAACTTTAATGTTGTTGAAAAGCTTTTAAGTTTGTCAAGCATGGACAACACAACCACAGGACAGGACATTTTTTTAAACTTGAGGAAGCCTTGAAAAGTGCAGAGTTACCTTAGGAGAAACTAGCAGGCATTACAACAGATGGGGCATCATCTATGACGGAGAATCAATGAATTGACTGGCAGAGTGATGGCAAAAATTAAAGAAATAAATGCAGAATCACTGATTTTCTTACACTGAATTCTGCACCAGCAGTCATTGTGTGGAAAAGTTGCAGAATTAGAACATGTAATGAGCATTGCTGTTAAGTGTGTGAATTTCATCTGTAGTCGGTTTTTGCAACACCGACAGTTTCGTGCCTTATTAAATGAGTTGGAATCACAGTATGATGATTTGCAGTATTTTACCCATGTACAATGGCTAAGTCATGGGACAGTTCTGAAGCAATTTTTTTTCCTGCATCAAATAATACAGGACTTTATGGCAGGAAAGGGGAAACATCTTGCAGAGCTCAGTGATCCACAATGGTTACTGGATCTTGCATTTTTTGTTGACCTCATGGAGCAAATGAATATTTTAAACAAGAAGTTCCAAAGACCTAAGCAGATTGTGATGGAAATGAATGAAGAGGTGAGGGCTTTCAAAGCCAAACACAATTTGTGGCAGCAACAGGTGTCGAATGGAAATTTCGTTCACTTCAGTGTACGCAGAGAGATTCAAGACTTACACAAAGATACTTTTAGAGATGAAGATTACAACCGCTACAATGAAAAATTATCAGACCTGACCAAAGAATTTGTTTGCTGATTTCAAGACTTTCAGTCTCATCGAGACAGGTTTCAGTTGTTTGCAAACCCCTTAATCTTTGATGTAAGAACAGCTCTGTCAGATCTTCAAATGGAGATAATCGAGTTTCAGTGCAAACAACATCTTAAGGATAAATTCAGTGAAGTGCCACAGTAAGATTTCTACCAATATGTTTCATTCAATGACTTCCCCAAATTGGCATATCTTTTTGGAAGAATCCTGAGTTTATTTGGATTTGTGAACAGCTCTTTTCTACAATGAACCTAAACAAATCAAAATACAGATCAAGGATTATAGATGAACATCTGGCTGCTGTGTTGCGAGTGGCCACCTCTAGGAACTTAGAACCAGATATAAAAATATTGGTGCGAGAGAAAAAGTGTCAGGTTTCTGGGCAGAAGTCATAAAAGGTTAATTTAATTTGATTTTCACCCAGTAAAACTTAATTTTAGTTGAAATGTGGTAATGCATTACGTACTCTGAAATCTGTTTTATATTAGTAGATACTTCAATTGAAAGAAAAAACTTAATTTTTTTCATTTTATGATCAATAATAAAATACAGTATTAAGTGTGTATGGAAAGTGAGTAAGTGAAAGCTGTGCCATTGCGCTGCCCCTTTAATATTTTTTTTTTTTTACTGTGCGGCCTGCCAAGTGAACAATTTTGTCTTAAATGGCCTTTGTGGCCAGATAACTTTGACACAAGTTAAAGGAAAAAGCAAGGAAAAGCTCTGTCAAGGGGATTTCCCCCATGCCTTCCCACTACCAGAGCTTTTCCTTGTCACAGTGAAAGATTTCAGCAGCAGGAAGTTGCTGAAGCCTTTTCCTGCTGCCTGAGTCTTTCACTGACATGTGTAGCTAGCCACCGAGTGTGGATGCTGCTTGCTTTTGGTCATGCAGTGAGTCAATGGTAGAGACAGGCACAGAACTCAGAAGCCTTGACCCCTACCCCCCATCCAAAGCAATTATGCAGCCCTATCACCCCCATAAAACAATACTAGGGGAAATATCTTCCTTGCTGATTTACTTTTTCTGATTAACCACCCCCTGCTGGGCTTTCCTCATCCATGTAGTTATTGGTGGCAGTTCAGAATTCTCTCTACTGGGGAAGGAAGGAACACCACACTTATTCCAGGTGTGAAACATTCCAAACCATATAAGAAAATGTCATAATCTATATTAATTAATGTTTAAAAAATACAGAAATGTCAATCTATTAACTCTTTACACATATTCAGTACGCTGTTAAAAGTAATAAAGAAAGCTGCATTTTAGGGTGAATTCAGACTGGTGGTTATGTTAATCAAAGAACAGAAATTAGTAGATAAAAATGTGACCCCAATTCAGTAAGACCACGATCAACTTTATGTACATGTTTCAAACCCATTGAAGTCAGTTAAGTACCTTGCTGAACTGGGGCCTATATAGGACCACCTAGCACTGTTCAAAATAATAAATAGTAAGCATCCTAAGAAAATCATACTGGCAGAATGAGCTGGATTAATTACTAGTATAAACAAATAAATATTCTAAGGCTCAGAATTCAACCTAAAAGTTAAAAATACATTTAAACACACAGCCTCATTCAGCTCTGGTTTTAGTCCACCAATGAAATAATGCCAGGGATTAGTTTGGTCCAGAATGTCCAAGATAGTTCTTGGAAACCTCTTTCCCCAAAAGATGCATCTGAAGGGAATAGTGTCCAGTTCATCATGGTTAACAAAGGTCTGAATAGAGAATCAGGTTGCTACACTGCAAATCTCTTCTGCTGCTGTGGCCATCCTCTTGGCCTGGGTCGAGGGTATTACTCTCAGAGAATTTGCTGTAAATCCCTATGAAACCATCTTGCCAAGTTCTATATAGCCTTTTTAATGCAACATATAAGCCATCTGAAGATTGTTGACTTTGATGCTTTTTGCCTTCTGCAGTTTAGATGGAAAGACATAAGTTCTGAAGCTTCATCAATCTCTTGTTTTCTCTTTATGTGCATTTTGAGAACTCTTTTTACAGCATGTTTACACCACAGCTTTCCTTTTTCATGCTCTGGTTTAGGACAAAAATTTGGGAAGATAGTCTCTTGTGACTGGTGGGCTGCAGAACGGATATTGGACATAAATGACGAGGATGTTTTAAGAACTACCTTAGTGCTGTGGGAAGTGCAGTATAGATTTTCTAAGGCTAATTCAGCCTGCGCTGATGCTTTACTTCACAGGTAACCGTGACTAGAAACATTCATTTACTGAACAGAAGATACTAGGATGCAGAGATTCAAATGTGGGCTTAATGAAGGTTTGGAAGACCAAATTTAAGTTTCGGGTTGGACACAAATTTTTGGGGAAGCTTTATTAGATTCAGATGTCATTTGGGGATATATAGATATCTGGGATCTTTTATCTGACCCTAATATAACTGAGAGACAAGGTGGGTGAGGTAATATCTTTTATAGGACCAACTTCTGTTGGTGAAAGAGATAAACTTTTGAGCTACACAGAGCTCTTCTTCAATTGGCAGAGCAAGGACCTAAACTTAAGAGTACTCAAAGTGTGTCTAAGGATAGGCCCTTCTGTAGGAAGTCTGGGATGTCAGGAATATTTTTTCGTAGGGTCACAGTTCTTGTCTCAATGACAATATCTGAATTTTAGCCAAATCCTGGAGTGTGCTCTATATACTTTAGGTTCGTTTCACAACAATATCCTAGAAATGATTTGGTTAGAACGACATTTTTCCCAACGTATTTCTTTCCTTAGGAGGATGCACCTATGAGGAAGTGAATGGTGGTCCCACTGATGTCATTGTCCAATGTCATTGTCCCACTGATGTCATTGTGTCTGAGAAACAGGGTCTTCTCATTCAGTTTGGTGCCATGAAGATCATAGATATTCTTTTTGTCTTTATTCTCTGTATACACCTACTTAGCAGAGTACCCAGAGACTATGTATATATTATAGTAGTGTAGTAGAATTAATAGCAACATCTGTCTAAGCCTGCATTTGGTGACCTCTAGGACATAACTTCCCCCACTCCCCCATTCATTTCCTCAGGAGAGGAAGGGATTATTGGGGACTGACTTGCAGACTATTTGGGGAGTTGGAGATCTGGGCCAGGAAATGATGTGTGAAGTTAGATAGAGGTTGGGGGAAGTTAAGAATAACAAGTTGTGGGAGTGACCTACTGTGGGGATTGATGTGTTTGTGCTCTTCTTGATCTATTAAAATGTTTTAATTTTTGTCCAGCACACAAAGCACTTCATAAGTACTTCATAAATAAATAAGACATAAGATACGCATTGTGAGAGCTTTTTTTTTAAATCTTTGTCTTGTGATTGACCTTGGAAGAAGAAGTCTAACTTGAGGTTGACTGCTTCAATGAGAAATATGATTGAATATTTCATGATTAAAGCACCGATGTGCCTGTTGATGGAGTTACCTACTGACCAATACCCTTTTTTTGTTTGTTTCCTTTTATGTGCATTTCTTATATGGTTGCCAGGGGAATTTCCACCCATTCTATTAAGACTAATGATTCCTGATGTGACCCAGAGCACTGAGTACCTTTCAGACTTTTTTACTAATGCAGTCACTGTTTGGTTTCATCTTGTTACTAACACTTGATGATTTCCGAGTTGATTCTGAAAAGTTGGGATAGCAGGCTTCTCTGTTCTTAGTTCCAGGACACTCAGAGTGAATATCTTCTCATTTGGGAGTCAGATCCCCTGTGTTGTTATATGGACTAAGTATGGGCTACTACCCTTGAAAATTGGCCTCCATTATTATCGTTTCTCTAGGACAAACATCCAATAATGTCTTTTTCATTGACTCTCTCCATTACAGCTTATTATTCATGTTGACAAGAGATTGGTACCAGTTCTTCATAAAGAATCTTTGTAGTTATCTCATATGGAATCTTGCCAAGGTTGCTATATAAGTACATGAAACTACTGTTCCTTGTAACTTGAGACAGGCACTAATACATGCTTTCTTTGCCTGTGTTTCATTGTGAATAGCCAGCCAAACTTATCTTCTTGAATCTTTCCTTTGTCAAAGGCATCTCTCGTCTTGTGTGAATGACTGTGTTGAAACCACATTCATTCTGTGGAAATGTATTACGAATCCATGTTTCTGTATTTTTGATGTTGCAGTTAGTTGCTTCCTATACCTGTGCTGTAATGATTATATCCACACTAGAAAGTCATCCAAGTACAGGTATCAGTAAATTCATTGAGACCTGAGCTTTGCAACCATGTCTATTAACAATTCAGTGAATCTCTGAGGTACTCACTGTGATCTTAATGGAAGGAACTCATACTGACAGTGTTTAGCCCAGTAAGTGAATAATAGAAACCGTCTATGCCAGCCTTATTGGCATGTAGACTTTTGAAAGACTTATGAATGTTATTAAGTTCCCTGATAAGGGCCTTTGCTTGATTACAATGTTGAAATTATGTCTCAGGGTCCCCACAGATGAACCCAGACCCCACTCATTGCCCTCAAGCCCATCCTTAAACTCTGCAGCAGGGGAAGGTCCCTGGCAGCTTCATGGTGTTTCATGGCTGCAGCTATGTTTCACATCCTGCTCCCTGCTCTCAGCTCCTTCCCTGCTCCTGCCTCTTGTTCTGTGTTCCTAGAGCCACCCCTAGTTTCCTTGCCTTGGCTTCAAGCTCCAGATTTCTGCTCCTGCTCCAGGTAATACTTTGGCTCTGATGCTTGACTCCTAATTCCTGGCTATTAACAACAGCTCACTCCCTGGACTTGGCAACTCGGCTCCTGATTTGGGCTTTGGCCACTAGACCTGGTCACCTCTGCTCCACTAGGCCAGACTCTTGCCCTGACCATTATACAAGATTGCCTACGGTCTGGTCCGTAACAGTATGTGGCTGTATGGGGTACTCTACTTCAAAATTATTATTTCTTGCTAACTGATGCTTCTTTGGAAGCTGGGCTTAGGAAATGACAATTGCTGCCATTATCTGAGTATAAGTGATCTTAGCTTGATTTGTCTCCTCCATTGCCTCTGTTCCTAAACCTATTTCTGTCATATCCTGAGTTCTTTCTAAAATTTCTCTGAGTCCCACAAGAGCTCTAAAAGGGGTGTCTGTTCCTTTAAGGTTGGTTATCTTCTTTTCCTCTGGGGTTTCTGAAGGCAGACTTTTTTATTTATTTATATTTTTTTGTCTGCTGCATCAGCTTCTACTTTCCCAGCTTCTCCCTGAACAGTCTGCTTCCTTCAAATTTGGCAAGTGATAATATTTCTTCAAACTTGGCTGTCTGCCTTCCAAGGACACAGCAAGAGACATCTACTATCAACAACATGGGTGCCATGGTCCGTAAGGAAAATTTCAAGGAGCCACTGAATAGCTCAGCTATGAAAAAGGATGCCAAGAAGTGTTTCTGATGATAGGTTTTGTCCTTTGAAACATCTATATATTTTATTTTGTTACACTAAGCTGGAGCTGGTTGGGCAAAGCCAGTGGTGAACAGAGCTAGATGGAAAATAGTTTTCCAGCCAGATTTCAAAATTTTTCTCATTCTGAATTGGACAAAAAGTCAATCTCGAAAAATGTTAAATGTCAAAAATAATAAAAAATTTGGTTCAGGTCAATTTAAACATTTCATTTTGATCATTTTGAAATGTTTTGCTTAAACTTCAATCACTTTGTATTTAATTTTGTTTTACTATAATTAACTTTACATATCCAAACCAAAAGCCATTTTTAAACTAGAAAACTAGAACACTATGTTTAGAGAATATCAAAACATCTTGTTTTGATAAATTTTGATTTTAAGCTTTTTGAGTTGAGAAATTAACTGAAACTAACCCATTCTTGCAAAAAGTTTTGGTTTCAACAAATAGCCATTTTCCAGTGAAAATTTTCAAACATTTTGCTGAAAAATTCCCAACCAGCTCTACAGTGGACTCAAGCCCAAAATTTCTCTTAAGGGTTCTCATTAACTTCCTATATGTTTCTTCTTTTGGGAAGATATCTTGCTGTGCAAGAATAGTCATGACTTTTGCATTTGCTTTTGGGATAGAGAAGGACTCTGTTGCATTTTTGAAGACTTACCTTAACTATCAATAGTGACCTTATTTTTACTGGGATTTTCTCCACAATGTGTGTTTAACAGAACTCTGATCTCTTTCTTGGGAAAAAACAGCTATTGATTTTATTTTCTATCTTCAGCTTTTCCTCACAAATATCCAAGTTGGTTATCACTCGCTTGAATATGGGGTTGAATGATTCTGTTGAGGCAGATCCGTCATTTACAATGGCCAGCAATTACAGATTCAGAATTTCAGAGTTCTCCTTTCTCCATTGGGGAACTTTTGCCTTCAAGGTCCAGGTGCAGAAGGAAACATCTGCATGAAGCTCTTCTCCTTCAGCCATTCTTACCTCTGCCCTCCATGGGATCGCGATGCATGTTGGGGAAAGTACTAACATGTAAGAGGTAATTACAGTCTGCATCTACTTGTTCCATGAAGACTTCTCACTGGGGCTCCCCCTTTCAGAAGAATTTCTGGAGCAACTACAATTAGAGCAGTGTTCCCAAGAAGTGGGCCACTGTGGGGAGAAGGCCACACTGGATGGCTCAGGTGGGTCTCCTGGAATCCCCAAAGTTTGTGAGTGGATCCCCCAGCCTGTTTCATGTGATAGAGGGTGGAGGCACATTCAGCCTCTTCGACACCGAATGGCTAAGGAATAATCCTGTGAAGAGATTTCTATCCTCATTACCTTCCTCCCAGGGAGAGATTTTATTTTTCTGACAGAAGAATGGGGTCAAAGGATCTGGTTAAAAAAACTCTCTTTAGCAGAAGCCTTGATCAGAGATTCAGAAAAGTGCTTTTTAAAAATAAACTGCCCATGCTGGAGACCATCGAAACAGCCCTTGGGATGCTGTAGAAGATGAGGTATTTCTCCTTACCGACACTAGAGTTGGGCCTAGAAACTGGATATCACGTAATCCCACTATAGTTCTGAACTTTTCTTCCTCTAATCTGTCTAATAAGGATCCTTCTGAAGAACTGTCCTGACCAACTATTTAAATAGCAGTCCTGTGAGAGCCTCAGTATCCCCTTCCACGATGGTTTCATCTTTAATCCTCCCTCTCTGTCTTGGATATTTAAACATACCTATGCTTACACCTTGGATGTGCATATGGATGCACATAAGGCAAGTGAAACTAATTAGGATTAAACTGACTAGAATTCTTTAGTTCACTTCCCTGCAGCCTCCGATGTTGGTCTTTATTGGGCAGCTCAGTTGAGAAAGGCCTGTTGTGGGTATAATTTGCAATTACTAATATGGGAACATAAGGTCTGATACAAAGCCCACTGAAGTCAATAGAAAGATCCACATTGCTATCAGTGGGCTTTGGCTCAAAACCATGGTGACAACAGATAAAAGGTCAAGACTTAATTACTGAAGATTTTAAGGACATGCTTTTCAGTTGGACCTCCATTTCTGCAGATCCAATTCTGTGTGTGCAAACAATTATACCTGCATTTTTGCACTTATAATGAATTATAGGTGTAAATGTTAGCCAGAAATCTAACTACTTATTTTGTGGTCACAACTGGGCTTTTAGATGCCAAGCTATTAGCATATGCACCTGCAACTCAAAACAAAAATGCAAGCAAAATCATTTGCACCCGCAAAAGTGAAAACCCGAGTTGAGGTCCAATGGAAATCTGAGAGAGAGCAGAAAGTCTGGAGTGGAGTTATCCTCTGACAAACTTGTAGACAAATAAATGCAACATGAACATTATTTCAATGCTACACAGTGTAGCAGCCTTGCCTTGTGTATATAACATATTTAATCTGTCTGGTGGAAGGCAAAAAAGAGTGGTTATGTCTTCTCCATTGTCCATCTATGATGGATTTGCACCACTCACTGCTGGACTGGCACCTCCTGCTGGTTGTCTGGAGATTAGCTTCAAGCCGACACCCCCATCCCTCATCTGCACACCATCACTCTTCCTCCCAGGTCGCTGTGGCCCTTCCCGCAGCTGTTAGGACCTGCAGCATCTTCTTTGTGACAGAAGAAGGCTTGGCTTCGGCCAAGCCACAATCCATGTTCTCTCCTTCTAGCAGAAGTTTGGCTCCTCAGGAGTCCAGACTGCAGTTTCTCAATCTCACCACTTCTTCAGTGGCACCTGCAGTCACTTATTCTCCCACTTCCCCAGTGGCGGGGAGGGACCTGGGTCCACCCACTACTCCAGGTTCCAGTCCAGGGACCCTGTGAATCACAGCCTCCTGCTGCACCTCGAACTTCTTTCCCTGCTGCAGTCTCCCTGGGCCATTTCCCCCAGCCCTAGCACTTTCTCTGCCCATCTTCAGGGCTTGCTAACACCCACTCCCAGCAGTAACTCCATCTAGGGTGGTTCAGGCCTCTCAGCCTGCAAGAGACAGCCTTCCCTCCTTGCACTCCAGGCAGAGACTGCCCTGCTCTCAGCCCTGAAGCTCCTTTTCTATGGGCTTGCTGGCTTTTGATTGGCTGTTCTCCCAACCTCTCTCCTATTGGCTGCCTCCCACACAGCCTCCCCAGAGTTGCTTTTAACCCCATGATGCCCCATCACACCATCACTTTACATTTTCCACCTGTCATGTCCACAGCTACCCTCCTTCAGATGAGGGATGACTGGTGACACTTCATTCACAGCCTATCAATATCACGCAGTTTGTTGGAGAGGTAGTAAATGTTCAGCAACACAAAACACTGATTGAAATCTTGTACCCATTGAAGTCAAAGGCAAAACTCCGAATGAATTCAGAAGGGTCTGAACTTCAGCTTCTGAGTCTCAAGTATTTCCAACATCTATAATCCCAATGGACTGAATCATGGGAACTAAACCCAGGCCTGATATAGTACCATGTTGAACACAAGTACTAGACCACCAGACAGGCCCAGCTTAATTTTCTCTTTCACCTTTTCATCTTTCTCCTTCTTTTTTTTCTCTTCAATTTCATATTTCCTGTCCTCCATTTTTCCTACCTCAGATCAATTGATTTATTTTCCCCTGACATGTGAACTGACTTTTGCAGAAGCTGAGCTACCTGTGATTGAAAGGAGATGTTTCTGCCAGAATGAGATTTATCCTTTGTCTTCTTCACTTGCTTCTTTGTCTATTTTCCTCCTGGGTGTTCTTCTGTTGTCTCTCTCATATCTATTCACTATTTTGCATCCCTCTCTTCACCTGTATTTCCCTCCCTGACATTAGATATGTACTCCTCTTCTTCTCCCACAGTGTCACTTTCTTCATCTTCCTCCTCATCCCCATTTTCCCTTCCTTCCAACCTTATTTTCCTATACTCCTATGCCCTCAGCTGCCTGATATAACTATATGGATATCTAATTAGCTGTGTAGCCAGATCCTGAAAGGAGCTGATCACACCAATTCCTATTGATTTTTAATAGAAGTTGCAGGTGTTCTGCAAGTAGTCAGCACCTCATTAGATGTTTGGCTCTATGAACTGACTTTTCCCCCCTCAATGCCCCTTCTTATCCCACTGGAAAGAGACAGTAACATCACTGAAACTAGACATAGATAAGTAAGTGTAAATGTGACCATCAAAATGAATTGCAAAAGAATAACAAAATTTCTTCACAACAACAGTAAAATTCCCAGAAATTTTAATGTTTTTTCTATAATTTTCCATTATCTGTCTATGGGTTTACTATCATCTGTCACCAAAATGGGATTTAAAAACCTAATGTCACAGTGCTGCAGTACTGTCTTTTACCATTAGAATTGTTGCATGTAAATAAACCAAAATAAAATTCTGATTAGGTCAGTCATTTCTGATAGCAAAATTCCACTACCCAACAATGCTATCATTTGTAACTCTCTCAAAATCAAATAAATTTTTGTATCATTGAAATCCTGTACCGAAGTTATACAATTAAAAGAATAATCCCAAGTGCAATATTTTTTATCTGACCGCATTTTGTTTTCTTCTGTGACATATAGAAAATACCACAACAGAGGAAAATTGTAAACAGCTATACATATAGCATAGTGATATCATAAATAAATTAAGATTCCCCTTTATGGTTACCATTATAGCCATGATCCAATTCCCACTAAAATCAATGTGAGTCTTTCCACTGATTGCAATGGCAGATGGTTGGGCCTTGTATTATCAGACATCTAGATATTTGCACAGAGGTTATTACAGTAACCTGTGTACTATCCTCTTTATCATATAGTATAAACACACAGACACATTTCCATAAAAAAGAGTTGGCCTGATTCTGCTGTCACTTATGCCAGAGTAAGGACTTGATTCAGCAAGAAAACCTAATGAGGAAACTCTGACTTCAGTGGATCCAGAATTTCACCCATGTGGCTAACATAAGCATGGGAGTGGTCCCATTGGGCATGTACTTAAGTACCTGGCTGAACTGGGGCCTATATCAGGAGCAAGTCCATTGAGGTCAAAGTAGTGACCAGTGCAAAATCATTTATTGTCTCTGTGGTTCCCAGAAAGAATCTGCTTGGTTTAACAGGTGGAAATCTGTTTTCTTTTACTAACTGAGACTCCTGAAAATCCAACAGGAAAGTCAAACTGGATTCTTTCTAGCTCATGCGTCAGCAACAATACAGATATTGCATTTGGAACTCAGTAAATAATTCTGTTCATTCTGCTTGATCCAGAATAAAATTTAGCTCCCACTGCCACAGCTATACTGGTTCTACAGTGCTATAAGAAACTTATTTTAGGCAGTAAAGTAAATAGATATGACCCAGAATGCATACAAGGAACAAGTCTATTGAGTAAGAAGGTGCCATTTTTATATTGTTACTTTTCATAGCAGAACAACCATATGTTAAGCTTTCTGATACTGACTCTTTGTACTTGGTAAGAATTTAAGAAATGTGACTAGGTCAAATCCCAAAGTGGTTGTGTGCTATTATTTTCAAGTAGTATATTAGAGACAAAGGTAAGGAAGAAAGTTATCAGGTGATTTTTAGTGTGTGTGTGATGCTCCCAATTCTTCTACACTTACAAGCAGATGTCTATGTCACTGTACTGTTTACTTCTCAGTGATTAAAAACTTTAGTGTACACAGGGAATAATTTATCTCTTTGTAAAAGAGCCATGAATCCTTTATGAATAATCTTTCATACATTTTTTTAAAGTTCTAATCTATTAAGGTTTTTATTGCTCCCAGGAAACCAATAGTAAACTTTGAAAATCCTACACACATTTTTATTTGTTCATTTATTTTACAGTTCAGTAATTTTTAGATATTATTTTCCAAATTAATAATTTCAGAAAGTATTGCCATATCTTTTTTCTTAAAAAATAACTTTTTTACAATGTTAAACCTATTAGAGATAATAATTTTAGCAAAACTATATATAGCAGACAGCAAAAGCTTGTCTGGATAGGTGCATAAATTGTAAATTTCACTATGTAAAATAGCACCTTCTTATTCAATAGACCTGTGTTCTGTATGTATTCTGAGTCGTATTTTAGTCAGTAAAGTAAATAAGTAACTTTTCACTCTTATCAGAACTTCCGAGCCAGTATAGCTAAGAGAGAGGTAACTGGATTTTTAAAGGCGTGTATGGATTAGGACAATCTGATGGAATAATGAGGTGTCTTTAAGATCATCAAGACACAACAATGGATCTTTAATGAGCATTATCAATTCTTAGTGCTGCAATCCCCTGCCCCAAATATGAAAATACACAACATGCATTCTGTATCCTAGTTTGTTTTGGTACTTTTAATATTTTAACGCTTCATGGAAGATTGTATGTTTGTTTGTAAAGTAAGATTTAAAATGTTTTAGACCTACCACTTGTGACGCTCAAAACAAAACAGAAGCTTCTTACAACACTATTTCTAAACATATATTAAAGTTGAGAAGGTGACTGTGTTATTCATCTTTTCAAGTTAATAAAAGACTCTCTGAAATATTATCAACACATACCCAGATCTATTACAAATGAAAAATGTGATTTTTATAGTCTCCCTTAGCCAATTAAATAACTGCCATTTAGGAGCCAATTTAAGTCTGTTAAGTACAATCCTTTGTGTACTTTCCTGCTTAAAGGAAAAGACCGCTTCCAACAGCAGGAGTATCAGATTCTTACAGTATCCATGACACTTGTAAGCATTCAGTGGTCAGAACACCACTACATATCCTTCAAATGATATGGACCAGTGAAGCTGGAAGGTATCTTCACTGAACCAAACAGCTTGGTATCTCAGCAATCCACCAGGACATGAGCCCCAGTATCACCCAGGTGGTGTGCAGAATCTAGACAAAAACAGGTAATGGATTTTGCATTTTGAAAGTCAACTGTTCTGAATGTTGAAATCTAAGGATATTTACCAGATATAATACTGGACTCAATACTTTTTACTGCAAATGTTTGTATTCATTTTTTATTCCAGTATCTAGCAACAGGAAGCATTTAGATACTATGGTGATGTGTGCAAACAAAACGCTAAAATAGACAGACAGAGATCATAAAAGAAGGCACAGAGTATTTCTAAAGCTAAATCATCTGGGTACATATTAAAATTAGATTTTCAAAAAATATTCTAAATTAACAGTAAAATATCATGTCATTTTATATCTCAATATTATACCACTCTTTCCTATTAATACAAGATATTAATAAATAGTCCACTTAATATTAATAATAGTTAAAATGCAGAGCAAAATCTTGTCAACATGCTCTGATTTTTGTACTACTGTGTCACCATATTTGCTTTATATCATTCCATTCTTTGAACAAAATGAAGTATATACCTATGCAAGGGAAGAAAAATTAAACCCTTCAAATATGCTTTTAATTTAGTTTCCATTTACTAACTACTCATTAAACTATGTGCTGTGCTTTCACCTCCAGACACTAACATCACATTGTCAATCTTCTACATCACTATTCATTACCTCATTAACACCAAAATAACTGAGATGTCACAGATATAAACATTATGAAGTCACAAATTTTGATGCATAATATGGACATTATCTGAAAGTGGGTAATATCAGAACAAGTATGAATGCAACTTTTTCACAAAAATTAATTAATGGAATTGAAGTATATGTATGATCATTTAAAATGTATTGTATTGAACATTCAGCCCCTTTTTAAAGAGAGGAAGGGGGGGGGGGAGGGAATGACCTATAATAATTACAACAGGTTCTCAAGTAATGAACCTTCACATGCACTGTCAAATCTAACATTTACACTTTAGTGCTATGGATTAGGCATGATCGTTTATGGAGTTGTGGTGATTACCACAATAGAAAGATGGAAAGCTGACAAGATACTATCTCCCTATGCAAACAGCCCGGAGAGCTCATAATGGGATTTAAAACTGAGCTAGGAATCCATGCCTGTTTGCCCACACAATCTTCTTCACGCATTATATTTTAAGAGGCAGTTACTAAATCGTAATCCTGTTTTCAATACACACAGTTATAAAAATAGTTTTGTTAATGGATAGCTAAGCATATACCAAACTATACGGTGTTACAGTGTCTAGAGAACAGCAGAGTATCTTTTCGACTTTGTTGTATTTGCAAGCACCCAGCACTGACAGTGATGTGCAGTGGGAAGTTATCACTCCCTTTACCCTAGTCAGTTTCCCATCATACGTATCCTATCTTCCTATATTAACGGAGACATTTTAAAAGACAGAAGAGTTTTGCTCTCAGATATTATTAGACAGATCAACATCATCTTCGGCAACAACTACTTCTCCGATCACCGAGAAAAGTGGAGGGAACAAAAAAGTTTGCTTGGCAGGACTGGGGAGGGAGCAGCAGTGCAATCCTTCATTTCCATCTTTGTCTGATTTGTATTAAACAAGATGACACTGAAGAGATGTGACACTTCGTTATCAGTCCTTTCAAAGTTCTTTCTCAGAGACCAAGGCAGGTTACAATTTTACAAAGAGCTACAGCTAGCTAGGACTATAGAAAAACCACTTGGAAACGTTAGTTATACAGTCCAATCACTCCTTTTCAAACTGACCTCACCGATCATAACTGATGGGTCAACACTACCCACGTTTTTGCTCTTTTAGGGTGTAATCTATTTGTCACTGCTGTTGGTATTTCTCTTATTTGATTGTGGGTTTTATATCCCATACATGTGGTTGTGTCTCCCCCCCCCTTCCCCAGCTCAGTGTGTGTGGGTGTGCGAGACAGAGTTCCCCCCTTCTGCATGCCCCTCACCCCACCTCTACTCCTTTCTTGGATCTTTTCAGGTTGAACTCAACTTTTACCACTTCGGGCATTTACTGAAAATAAGTAAGTGTGTGGCTGAATCACCCCCTCCCCTCACCCCTACCCCTCCCACCTGCCAGCCACTGTCCTCCATTCAGCTTCCCCCTCACCCCCTTACCTGCTGGCCAGGCTCTGTCTGCAGTGCTGCCTGAAGGGCATCAGGTGGTAGTTCATGGCGTCCAGCAGCAGCTTCTGGCAGACTGGGTCGGTGCGCATGAAATCCACCGACTGGACCCGCTCTACCAGCTCCGGGGCCGGAATGAGGGCAAAGCGGAGGCGCTTCATGAGGTCCGGGGCGTATTGCATGCGGGTCTCCCGGTCGTGCTCCAGCCAGAGCACGGACATTTGGAAGAGCGCCAGCTCCGACTCCACGGGGGGAGGCAGCGAGTCGAGCAGGGCGCGCATCTCCTCGAAGTTGAGCAGCAGCACGTCCTCCACCAGGTACTTGTTGGCCAGTTTCTTGGTCTCCTCCAGGCCGTGCAGGGCGGCGATCTTGCACACCTGCTTGTAGTTCTGCACCGAGATCTGGTCGTTGAGGAACTGCACGCAGAGTTTGGTGACCTGGGGGATGTGCAGGATCTTGCTGACCGACAGCACCTCCTCCACCGTGTCCAAGGAGAGAGTCACGTTGGCCGTGTACAGGTACTCCAGCACCAGGCGCAGCCCGATGGACGAGCAGCCTTGCAGCACCAGGTTGTTGATGGCCCTGGGGCTGGCCAGCAGCTTGTCCTCTGGGGAGGAAGAAGGGGTGCCCGGCTCCTCCTGCTGCGGCTGGTCCTTGTGGGGTCCCCCCAGGCCCAGTCCGTCCTGTGCGCCCGGCCCCAGCGCCAGGGGTTGGTGGTGGCCGCCGCCGCCGCTGCTGGAGAAGAGGGATCGGAAGTACTGGGAGCAGGAGGCCAGCACAGCTTTGTGGCAGTGGAACTGCTGGCCCTGAGCCGTCAGGGTCACGTCGCAGAAGAGCTGCTTCCTCCACAGCAGGTTGAGGCCATGCAGCAGGTTGTCGCTGTGGCTGGGGTCGAAGGTGGAGGTCCTGTCCCCGGATCTGGACATGGCGAGCAGCCTCAACACACCTGCCTTTAAACCCTCCTCCAACCTGGGCAAAGGGGGCAGGGGAGGGGAGCGGGTGGGGTGGGGTGGGGGGGCACAACAATAAATACAGAGCTTTACAGCAGGCCCGGAGCGCTCAGCCTGACTAGATGGGGCATGTTTGCGGCCAAAGAGCCTCTCTCTCCACTCAGCCGCCCCCTCCCCAGAGCAACGGCCCTAAAGCCATGCACAGCGGCAGCGGCAGCAGCAGCGAGCTCTCGCCGGGTGCTCCTGGGGGCTTGAGGCGGCGGCACGAGCTCCTGGGGCCGGCGCCTGGCGCTGGGGCTTTGTCCTCCATGCACGGGATTTGTGTAACCAGGGAGCAGAAGGAAGGAGAGGGGCAGGGACGGGAGGCGCGCGGCTAGGAGGAAAGGCTCTTCTTCCCCCCCCTCCCCCCTCCCGTGCAAATCCTGCTTGTTTCCAGGGGAGGAGCGAGGAGTTGGGGGCTGTTTTCAAAAAAACTCTGCTGCGATGCCCCCGAGGAACAACTAGCACTAGCGAGCCAGGGGCTGGCGCAGGCTGCTGAGGAACTGAACAGCCCCCCCACCGCAGCCCAGCCGATACAGCCTCGGCTGCCCCCGCGGGCCCCCTCCTCAGCCTGTTGCTCTGCCCGCCTTCTGCTTGGCGGGGCCAGCGGCTCTGCAGCGCCGGGCGCCTGCCTGTGCAGCGCGCGCGCCTGTGGCCTGGGGGTGGGGTGGGGGCCCGGCCTCAGCCTCGCGCTGCCCTGCCCCGCCCCACCCCGCACTCACTCCCGCCGCCCGAGTTGCGCGGCTTTGCACGAGTTGGTGGGCAGCCTGGCGCGGCTGGGCAGGAGGAGAGGGAGGAAGCCCCCGCCCCGGGCCGGGGCTGGGAGGCGGCCGCTGCTCCCTCGGCTTGTCCGGGCCCGCCGGGTTTCTTAGCCCCTGGGCAGGAGGCGCCGCCGCCGCTTTTAACTCCGCGAACAAGTGAGAGAAGTTCAAGTTGGGGGGCGGGAGGGGGGCAGTCAAGGGGGAGCCCCTGGCATCTGCCCCTTCCCCCCCCCCCCCGGAGACACCCCTCTGCGCCGGGTGGGGGAGGACCTGTCACGGCACCTTCCCGCGGGCTGGAGAGAAGCGGAGCGGGGCTGCCGCCCACAGCCCGCCCGCCAGAGAGCTGAGCCTGCCGCTGCTCTTCCCGCTCCTCGGCGGGACCCTCCACAGCCCGGCTCCTTCCATTGCAGCGCGGCCGCTGGCTCACTCCGTCCTCACACGAGCACTTGCTTCCCTTATTTACTGGGGGGGTCCGCGAGCCACTTCCCCTGCCCCGCTCCCGCTGAACCCAACCTCCTCCTTCCCCGCTTTGCCTTTCCAGCATGGGCTTAAGAATCGCCACGAGCCTCTCTCTTTAAGTGGACCCGGTCAATTCCCCCCCACCCCCACCACACACACTCTCCTCCTCCTCCTCCCTCCCCTTCTTTCTTCCTCCTTTGCCCATTTCTTGCAATAGGAGTTTATTCTCCAAAGCAGGCGTTTGTTACACAACCTCCCCCCCACCCAACACACACACACAAATACACCCCGCTCCTCCCCAACAAACCAGAAGACACAAGGAAATACACACACGACGGCTAGACACAAGGCCAGAAACTTACCTGCTCCACAACCAGCTGCCAAAGTAAAGGTTCACTTAAGCTCCCCCCCAAAAAAATCAATTGTCCTTCCTTTTTAAAGGTTTGATCGCCCCCACAAAAAAAAAAAAAAAAAAAAGGAAACAAAGAAAAAAAAAAAAACAAAACCCCAACCAACCTTCTGGTTCCCAACTCGGAGCAGTCACTCTTTACAATTTATTTTGTCGTACATCATTTGATCACCATGAATTAGCAACAGCAAGAAAATGTACGAGAGGGAGAAGGAGAGAGAGAAAGAGAGAGAGAGCGCAGAGCTTTCTGCAAGAGAAGAAGAAGAAAAAATGTACGTGTGACAAATTATGCTACCAAGAAACAACACATCATTATCCTTGGGCCTGGGGCTCAGTGAGTCGTAACGAGAGTAATAGGAAATCCACGGTTGGGGAGAGAAACGGTCGTGCATGGCCAGTGGAGAGAGACCATACAGGGGGATGGATGCTGGAGAGACTCGCAAAATTATGGCTCAAGGCTATTGTAAAAATTGTCGAGCGTAAATGACTGCGATTTCAAACATCTTTGGAAGAAAGAAGGGGAAAAAGCTAGCCCCCCCCCCCAATCCTCTGCCTCCCTCCCTCTCTCCCTCTCTCTCTATAAAGAACCGTCAAGTTTTAGTGCGCATTGCTAATTAGTCAATTTCTCTCTGCCTTCACAGGCTGGCGACTTTGCTGCTGAGCTGAAACTGCTAATTTCTGTGACCAGCTTTTTTCTTAGCTGTGATCTGGATGAATGAGTAGCTGTCTCACAGAGATGACAAAAATAAACTCTAATCCCCCCAAAAATTTCCACTACATCTTTCTCATGCATAGATTTATGATCTTTAAGCACCCTGTGCAATATGCAAACTTTTTGTTTGGGGGGTCTGTGTATATACCGTCGTGTTCAGGTTGCCCTATATTTGTGTTATGCTTTTCCCCCGGATGTGAAGGAAATAACGTCTGATCTTAATATACCATATCTTGTCACTCCCCCCACCCCCCCCCCCAACATCGTATTTATGTTATTGATTTGACAGGGTACATCCTCCGTCCTTGCCTATGTGGTGGGTTTGGGGGGTGAGGTGAGGAAGAAAGTGAGGCTAAGAAATGGTATTAGTGGTAAATCGTTCCCTTTACATTTGTTCCCCTGCACTGTTCAAGATTTATGATCTTGTTTGAAGGCATATTTTCTCTATCGTTTTGTCTGGTTAGACAACCGTCTCTGAACTTCACTGTCAGCTCTTCAAGAGATAAGGGTTCAGAAGTCATATTTTTTTATTGGAAGATTAGCATATTGTCAGATTTGTCTTTCAGTTTGGAGACTTTGCAATGCAGAATCCTGAATCAAATGGCAGGAAAGCAGCTGCTATTTCACAAACATAACCTTTCAACTTTCTGCCAGATCTGATGCCTTAGGAACGTGCACAGCTCATGGGGTTTTTTTTGACTCCTTTGTGGTATTAACAGTTGGAGGGAGTTCTTTTTAGGCATTTTGGCTTTTTCCTTGCACCAAGGGGCATTTTGGTAGAGGACATGTTCTCCACACTTATATCTCATGATATACTGCAGACTGCACCCTCACATTTATAGCTCTGTGTTTCTGTTGTCAAGTCTGCACTCGTGGGGGGAGGGCGGGGAGAAGCAGGAAGGTATGTCCTTGAATGAAATGCACATGAAAAGAGACTGAAGAGCACTTACAGAAAGTTTTAAAGTGTGAAATCTATAAGCACCACTCTTCCCAGCTATAACAAGACTCTTGTCATTAAAATAAACGCTAAGGGTGTTTCCTTGAAAGGCAGCCCTCATTGTCTTTCTCCTGAACTTGCAAAAGGATGCCAATACATCTACAGTTGGAAGAAAAATAAGCTGGAAGTCAGATTGCTCAGGAATTGGGAAGTTCCATCTTGAAATGCTGGAACCAAAAGGAGTTTGTAACTTCCAGGACAGTTCTCACTTTAACTTGCTTTGTGGGGACAAAAAAAAAAAAAAAAAAAAAAAAATGGACTGTGCCATGTCTTCCAATTTTTTCTTATCAGAAAGCTCCTTCCTTTTAGAGCAAGAATCCCCTTCCTCCTCCATATAGTGCTGCCTTCACGTATTCACTTATTATTGTAAGAAATTTACAGTATAAATAAATAATGTAGTTAACATTATAGAAAATGGTATTTAGATTCACATCATTTTATGCTTCTTCTAACACCATTTTCTTTGTGTCCTTCCTTTTGTGTCTTTTTCTTATATGATGTCCCAGATTTGGGCTCTTAGCATCCTTGAGAGAAGTATGAATCTTAAGACTCCTCCACTTCAATAGCAGCTACAGTTACCAAGGATGTGAAGTGTCACTAAACTGTGGTAGATGGGAAGAGCAATTTTTATATCATCCTTGTGCTGTTGAACTTTACTGTATTACTGCTGTAATGGCTGTAAATAATCCCAGAGGGTCTTTGTATAGTTCTTCATTAAATGATCTGTCACATACTCTTACACACTATAAGTTGCAAAAAGATATCTCTGAAGGTTTTGACTGACCCAGCAAACATTTTGCAGATTTCTAGCATTAACAAATTGAAATGCTTTGCTCAGTGGAAAATACCATGGTTTGTTGTTCTATTTTGTTATTCACTTTGCTACCCAAACCAATATCAAAATGAAGCTTGATTTTATTTCCATAAATGAGCTTTGACCATTTACGCATTATTAACATGTAACCTTCTGTCATGCTGTCTGGAGTGGCTTACAAATTGGTTGGATGTTCTATAATTATATTTCACCAACCCAGTAACAAATGTGAACTCTTAAACCACTATAACAGTCTTACCATGGAGTCACAGAGAGTCCTTTTGGCATTCCAGTGTATCTTGTCACCCAGGCAAGATGGACTATGTGATATCACAACAACATTCAGGTTACTTGCAGTCCCAAAGGACCAGTCATTTCCTTCAGGCCATTTGTACTCACATCTCAAACCAAAGACAATGCTTGTAGCCAATCCTGTAATAAACTAACTAAAGATTGATTAACTAGGAAAAGGGAGTTTTTTTACAAGGTTAAAAGAGAAAACATAAATATACAAATGAGTTACATTTTAGATTTTAAAAGGTAATATAAGCGTCTATATATAGTAAGCAGCTCTCTATGTTTAGGACCCTTTGCCCCTCAGAGTTCAGATGGCATAAAAAGACCCAATTTCTTGTCAGGGATTTTTATTCCCTTCACCCAGAATCCAAACTGATGGAATGAGTTCATGCACAGGCCTCCCCTTCCTGGAGGGAGTGAGGAATGCAGTCAACAAGGTCCCTGTCTTTTGATGCTACACAATGCCTCATTTGCCTTCTTCAATGGACCATCTTGTGTGCAAGACAAGCAATGTACTTTAATTAATTCTTCTTTTCCCATTTGGTGAGTTACAGAGGTTTACAAAGCAAAACACTCAATATAACTTTATACTATGGGATGCAGATATTATAAGTAGGATCAATACATGAAGCATCCTACAAGCTTTCCATAAAGTCTAAACACTAAACATATACTTATAACACTAATATTTATTTTTAATCATACTAAGCCACAAGAAAGCCACATTGGTTTCCAGCTATGCATTTGTCAGGGTTCAGTGAGTCCCTGGGCCTTGGCATGAGCTGGCACCAGGTCTGCTAGTATCACACCTTCAGCAATCAAAGTCTTTGCAAGAAAAAGAAGTGAGTTAAAACAAACCTGGTAAAATTTTCAAAAGTCCATGGGATTTAGGCTCCTAAATGGTGTAGCTGTTTTTGAAAACTTTATCCCTTATGTCTATGAAAGATAAAGTTATTGTTTGTCCCTGTGGGCAAGACTGCCTTCTCCCATGGAAAAATTCTGCAGAAGACAGCTAAGGGAGGAAACTGATGTTTTTTCTTATGGGGTTTCTCCTAAACCTTGAATGAATCAAACTGCTGACTTATTTCAAAAAGAGAGGAGAGAGTTGTTCTCCTTATCCCTGGAATGAGCAGGGGGTGGCCACCCAGAATTTACAGATCTGAGAAATATCACAGATTTCAGGGAATTTACTGAAGGTCAAGCTCATCCACATGCAGGCCTTGAGCTTCCACACTCGCTCCTGAGCTCTCTTGCCAACAGCCGGGGATCACCCTAACCATGCATGGGAGTTCCATACAATGGAGGGCTCTACCTCAGGCTGTTAACTTTTAAACAGATTTGCTGCTGGCTGTTGAAGGGAGATGAATACACGTTGTCCACCATCCTCTGTTCCTCCATTTCACCTCATTCTTTACTCATTCTTTACACCAGGGAGGGTTCTCTGATGGTCTTGTGAATAGGAAGAGTATGCTGCAGAGGCAACTAAATCCCACCCCCCCACCCTCACACACACACCCCGCACTTCCCACCAGTGGTATGGGAAGGGGGAGATCTTCATGAGCATTAACATGACAAAATAGGGCCCTGTCTTTAAATGCCCTATTAACAATAAGTTCAGTAGTAAACTGAGCAGGGTAAATATTTTCAATACAAGTTCATTTTAAAAGGAGTATGGTTTTTAAAATTCCCAGTAATATGCATATGTGCAAACTGAAACATAGCTTTATATTTATGCTCTTGTGTTTTTTTATTTTTACATATTTTTGTTGTTGCAATAGAGTCATGCCAGGACAGATACTGTCGTATAAATCAGAAACCAGCAAGTTCTCTTTGCACAGGATCTTAACAAAGAACAAAGGTGAGAATCAATCCAAAACGCCTATATTTTTGTTGTAAAAGCTGGTGGTAGTAACGGAATTTTAGCTTACTTCATTGTTCGATGTACAGAAATGGCCTTTTTATGATTGATCCAGCCTGCTGAGACTATAAGCAGCTTGCATCTCTGCCACTATTGCTTTTAAAATGGGAGGAGAGACATGACTAGTTGGTAGCGCTCAGAAGAATCAATCATATGAAGATGTGATTTCTTATCATAGGACACTAAAATTTACCCCTCCCCCCATCTTAAATATAGTGTACAGACAAGATAAATCAATTTTTCAGGGCAGGAATAATGTCATGTCATATATTTGGACAGCACCTAGCACATTGTGGATACTACTATAATACAAATAAATAAATAAAATAAATGCGCAACAATGACATGGAGGGTGTGTTCTTGGTAACAGTACCACTCATTCCAGATAACTTTATATAATACACCACTTCGTGCATTTTCACATGTGAGTTAACTTGTGATTGTGAAAATATATCTGGTATCACACTCCTCACCTGTCTATGTGTACAAACATACAAAATAAAATTAAAATACATATATACACAGGCAATCCTTGTTAATCCACTTTTAAATAATGGCACCCTATAAATGTATGGAAGGAAGAAGTGTAGTTCAGTGGCTAGAGCTGGAGACTGGAAGTCAGGATATCTGGATTCTGTTCTTGCCACTGACTCGCTGTCTGACCAAAGGTGAATCATTTAGCAGCTCTGTGCTCAGTTTACTCATGTTTAAAATGGGCATAATAATAATCTATAGCATTTTACATGGGTATTGTAAGACTTAGGTAATTAATGTTTGTCAAGTGCTTTGAGATCCTTCAGGAAAAGGTGCTGAACATTATAGATATTTAAGTAGCAAAATACTGTTACTATAACTGAATATATACAGAACAGAGATTTATAGATAATGACACGTGTTATGAAGAGTCATGATATCATAAAATGCTCTGTCTTGTATTTCTGGGTATCCAAAGCTGGAATTGAAATCTGTGGGAGCAAGAAGGACAAGTTCTGACCCTTAAAGCAGTGAAATGCACAAAAGTCAACCACAGATTTCCCCCCACTAGCCTTTAGAGCAACTCAGTCAAAATTAGTCATTCATGTGATCAGTGCAATCAAGATGGAGCAAATAAATGTTTTAAGTGAATAAAGCTTTTTAAAAAAACAATAGTTTTTGAAAAACAATTTTGATTTATTGCATCTAAAAGAGTTGTCACAGATAGTTTTGGGGGCAGAACTCAGAACTGTTAAAGGAAGCAGCTAAACTTGGGGAAATTACAGTCAAAAGGCAAAGTAGGTAAAGCAAGTCCTTTTGGACAGAGCCATGCTGTAACTAAAATCCTCTAACCATTGCTCCTTTGCATGTTGTGTACAAGATTACTGGGAGCTCATACACTGGGACTTGATAGACAGGTACATAATATAAGTTTTAGTGATTGCACCTGCCTTATGGCTCCAATTCAGGGAAACGTGACTGTGCTTAAGTCTCTCTGTTCTGGAAAACATTTAAGCATGTGCCTAACTTTAAGCACATTCTTAAATGCTTTCCTGAATAAGGCTACTTTCCTGAACTGGAGTCTGTATGTGCATTCACACAGGACGGGTTAAAACTTTCAAAGTCCTTTCCTAGCATGCACTGGGCTCATTGTAAAACTGGGGAAGGGTTTCTTAAGTGGCATGTGGCAGACAGTCTCTTAATTGGTTGCCCCAAAGTCCTGATCAGGAATCCAGGACATATCCCCAGAATATTACAATATTCTGTCTCAATTGCTTCATTTCCTCCTGCAACTTCACAGTAGGAGAGTGCTTATGCATGATGGGGGAGGGGCTTGTAGCCCAAAGGTAGGCTCTAGAAGTTGTGGAAATAGTTGGATTGCAGTAGTTGTAATTGGAGTGAGTCTTCCTACCTGAGAAGTATTTATTCCTTAGATTTAAAGTGGTTCTCAGTCTCTGGATCACAACCCCCAAGGGAGCGCTAATAGTTATTTGTGAGGGGGTTGCAAATTGTTTCCATTCCTTATCTTCCAACCTCTGCTGAAGATGATTTTCAGAGTCAGACGGCAAGAACACCACATAAAAAATTGTACCACTTCCCACAGCACTGCCTTTGAATTGCTTGGACCCTCCTCTGAGATCTAGCACAGAGAATTGGTTGGATGCTGATTGACTTCTGAGGACATCATGATACAAAATAAAATGTAGAGTTAACTTTGACCACTAAGATACTTATTCATTAACAGAATGATGGGACATAAGTTAAACCTAAGCATAAAAAATGGAACAAAGAAATGCAAGTTAAGACTTATACTCCATCCTGAATTTGCCATGTAATTACATGATCAGCACACTGACCTGACTGCCTTTCTGCAGGGCTCTGTTTAAATAGTGCAACCTTATTCCATCGGCAGAGGGAAGGGCTCTGTTAACTGAGATTATGTATTATTACTTTCCCAGTAGCCAACCAGCAGCCAGGATTACCCAACATTCTCGAGACACTGTCAGGCTATGTCTTCACTGCCAATGCTAATTGAGGTCAACACTATAACTTCACCAATAGTGGGGGTGCAGAGTGAGGGCAGTTGGCTTCTGCAGTTTTACTGAGCATGCTTAGTCTGTGTGAGCATGCTCAGTACAAGTCAAGAAGTAAAGGGGAGGTGGGTGGCGGGGTCACATGACTCCCCCAGCCCCTCCTCACACAACACCTCTGCCTGGAGTTGACCTTGACTAGCTACAGTGAGATAAAAACTACCTTACCTTGTCTCCACTAGGATTTTACAGTGCAATTGGTTAGCTATTCCACTGCAAAAATGTACCTTTTTGTCAATGAAGACATAGCCTTAGTCAGTGGCTTACTGTATGAGGGGAGAACAAGAGCAGGAGGAAGAAAATAAATCCCTTGTTTGTTAAGGCTTTTGTATTGCTCTCAGAAATGTGGGGAATTAACAAGGAAGTTAGCTTTTTTTTTTTTGTCCTAGTGGAGCATACCACTTTAGTTAAACTGTTCTGTCTCAAAAAAAAAAAACAAAAAAAACATTAGATAAAGAAACAAAATTGCAGGGGGGACTGGATGTTTTACGTGATTGATGATGGGAGACAGCGTCTTTCAAGCTAGGTGGCTAGTTCAGATCTGACCCAAGTCAGTAGAGACTAAAAGCAATTACAGTCTGAAAGCTAACAGGGGCCTGTGTGAGCTGAATTGGTTGTTTCAGTCCAGTTTCTAGTTCACGTAACAAAAAACACGGTCACATTTGGCACTAATTAACATCCTGCTTCAATATAAATAGTGAGCCCATGGACTGATTGGGCATGGAGATTCTACTACCTTCTTCATCTTTAGAAGTTGTCCTGCCAGAACTTTCCAATGGCTCCTCAAGGGATTGAGTGGGGAATGGAGAGTATTTTATATGGCCTTGCTTTTGTTGTACCACTGGATAAACTTTACACTTCAGCATCTGGCATCATTCATAAACAATTAATTCAGCTAAAACAGAGAACAAAAGCAAAAAAAAATGTAAATATTTTAGAATGGAAATTCTAAAAAACATAGATGATGTATAATAAAATGATACATGCTGTCAGAGCTCTCACTAGTAGTATTAGAATGTCATCTCATTTTTTATTTGGCTGCCAGAAACACTCGGGTGCACTTGGTGCAGGTTTTCTCACCCACGCCACCCAAGAGACAACACTCTTGACCCACAAGACCATCCCTGATGGCATGTATTTATTTACATATGACAATAAGTAAAACTTCCTAAAGTCTCAGGCTGAGAACTGACACTGGACAAAATGAATTTAATTTTAACGTCATATAAGGTTAATTGAGAGGCAATGGCTAAGTTCACTGGTGGGTGTAAACGGTACAACTCTATTGACTTACAGGGAGTTGTGCCCACTCCCACTAGCTCTGAATCTAGCCAGTCATTTTTACTGACAGTATAATGGAGAGATAAGAAGAATGAAGAACACCACTCTGCTAGGAAATTTCAGTTTCTATATTAGACATATTTTAGTTAGAGGAGTCTGCAAAAGTGTTTAAAATGATAAAACTTAAGGATTTTTGTCCTCCTTTATCTTAAGAACAGCTACAAGGATTTACAATGAATATGATTAAAATCAAATATATATATTGCAGCTTGATTTTGGTTTCAGACCTGAATGGATTTTAGCTGCTAAGTGACAAACCCTTGAAAATGGAATTAATAATGGAAATTCTAGCATGTTTTAAACTTAAGTGGTGCTGCTATAACACTTAGGGCTCTATACTGTTCTAGGTCTACTCACAAATCTTCTAGTGATAGATACTTAGACTAAAGATACAGCAGTAACCCAAGTTGGAAGTTACAGTTCAACATATCATAAGATTTCACGCAGTAGCTCCGTGGACTAAAATGAATTTACCACATGGAATCTCACAACATATTGTGCGGTAACTCAGAAAATAACTTGGATCACCACTGCACATATATACATATATATATATATAATATGCATTAACAGCATTTATAGACACTGATCTATTAAGTCATTTTCCTACAATACCTTCAGACCTTTGGTATGAAGCAGAAAAAAACACCATTAAAGCTATGGTTTGCCAGACAATTACTTTGTCAAATCTCAAGAAATTGCATAATAAATTGTATACATGCATCAAACATGAACAGCAGAGGGGTATAACAAGCTGTGTATTTCCAGTCCACTTGTTCTTTCATCTAAACAGTAGCTTTTGTTTTGAAGAGCAAACCCATATTCTTTTCAAAGCCTTGCATGAAATGTGCATATACATTTATCTATTAAACTAAGTAGAAATAATTGAAACACTTAATATGCACAGTAATAAAGAAACGCACGAACAACTTCATTATTAATGTCTATTGATTATTTATGTTTTCAAATAGGCAAATGTAGCTACTAATATTTTATCATGTTGGTCTATATGTTCACTTTGGCTTTACCTGTTTATTGGCAAATTTACTACCCACATTATGGGTGTTTTTACTGCTGTACACTCATTTGCTATGTGCATAACTGAGGTCAGTTTACGAACTGACTAGTGTTTACTCAATTTGATTACTATGTAGCACTGCTGAGACTATTCCCCCTTTGGAAAATTAACTGTACAAGGAAGCCCAGTAAATCTTTACTTAAAAATTCCAAACTTTAGATTGATTTCAGCAGTGGGTCTGTATTGATCTAAAAAGCTTTGCGTTCCTAACTAAAAACTAATCTTTATTTCACCCTTTAGTGACTGCAGCCATAAATATGTTCACTCGAACAGGAGTTTAGTGGATTAATGGTTATTGGAGATTGTGGCTTCCAACTGAGGTTGGTAAACCTTAACCTTTGGAGGACAACATGAAGGCATTTACCCCATGTCATCTATAATAGCTAGGTCCATTTTTGACAGTTACCTGAGTGTTAAAGAGAAGACAGAGCAGGAGATAGGAAATAGAGTGCCAGCAGCTCACTTTAGCTATTAATCACTTATTAGACTGACTACTGTATCTGACTCTTTTTCTGATGCAAAAGCATTGAAATGAATCAGTTTGTTTCATTCACGATACCAGGTAGGAATTTTAAAATTTTTTGAGCACGATATCTTTCAGCCGAATTAGTTAGGACTTAAAATTAAGAAACAACTAATGAGTCTTTTGTTCTCATATTTTCACACTACTTGTGAGAGATGCTTTATGCAAGTTAATGCAGCTTCTCTCACTGTGCCTAACAGAGGATTTTTGAAGGCAGCTTGCAGGGAGCATTACATTATATTCAACTACAATAAGCTATCACTGAAAATAGTATTATGTCAGTTGTTACAAAATCATTAATTGCATTAAAGCTTTAAAGTAAGGTTTATTCCTCAACATCATTTTTAGAAATAGATGTCAGTGAGAATATGTTTAAGGTTATGAAATATCTGGTCATGCAAACCCTCATTCAGGCAAATTATCCTTACTCAGGAAAGTAATGCAATTGAAATGTGAGTAGCAATTATTCAAACGAGTAAGGATTGCTAGGTCAGGACCTAATTTTTTATTAAATGTAATAGTGATAATTGATAACATAAAATGTTTGTTCACAAGCAAGAAACATGTTAGTGGAACACGGAATTCACAAAATGGTAGATATCAATGACAAAGATAATGAGCACAATTCAATATTCCTTGCTCAAGAAAATCTATTGACTTCAATGGGAGATTTTCTTGTTAAAGAGGTACTGAACTGGGCGCAAATTCAGCACAGAGATTTAATTTTAATTTAAGTTGTGCAATTTTACACCTCTTACTCTTGCAAGTATTCCCATTTGACTTCAGAGGGTATAACCGTGTGAGAAAGGGTTTGCAAGACTGGATCCTTAGTTTGGAGATGAGTCTTAGTAATGTCATTCTTCCTGTCTCTGTCAATTCTTTTACTTTTGTAAATCATATTCTCGGGAAGGGCAATTGCTTTTGTAATACCAAAGAATTGCAGCTATTGGCAGCTGTTACAAACAGTTTTAGTCAATTTAAGTCCCCCAGGACATTTTCCCAACATCAGGGTAATCGGGGAGGTGGGATATAATCTGGGAACAATTCTTACAACAGATTTCTAATCTTGGATCAAAAATCACAATGCCAGAAGACATGCTGATGGCTTACTGTGCCTTGACAGTCTCTCCTAATACCTTCTTGTAAATTTTGCTTTTGTTTGGTTTATTGAACTATGTGTAGTGATTCAAACAAAGAATGGTAAGGGGATTAATATCTGGTAGGGGCATCTGGGCCACCCTTATTCTGAAATTTCATTTGTCTTGTGTTTATCTTCATAACTTTATTCCTCTCTCCCTTATTTCCTAGTTTCAAAGTGCTGAAAAAGTCACCAGGAAAGGTTAATAAAACATAGATATATGTTTTCACAGGTGTGAGCAGAATTCCACTGTAGACTGTCCTCTCTGAGGAGCTAGAGGGATTTATGGGAGCTCACACAAGCCCCTTGTTAACAGAGCCAACTGTAGGGCCCTGAAAAGGAGAGTCTTGGTTTTAATAATAAAGTAAGGCTCTAGCACTGTCCTTTGAAAAGTTAGCCATTAAAATATAAACCAATTGCAGAGAGTGGAAGGAATATGCTGCAGCACTCCACTTCTACAGCAGGAGGCTGTGGGAGCTAAATCTCTCTCACGCACACATTTTAGGTTTTATGAATCAGCTAAAGTTTCTGGGATATCCTAAAAAAGCTCACTAATCTTCGGCTAAAGCCTTATGCCCTGTGGCTGGAGTATAGCGGTGCGATAATCGTGGACAGAAGTTGGTTACATTTGGGAAGGCAACAGTGAAAAAATTGTTTTACAACTGTCCCCAAAATGCTAAGGCCAACCCGGCTTGTTAAAATGTTCAGCCCCCTTTGAATGCACGTTATTGATGCAACTGTGCCAGCTGCTGGAAAGGGAACTCTCTTCTTGCCTTTCCCACTACTACCTCCAGGTATGCATGGGGGGAACACCTCATAGGCTATGTCTACATTTACAGTGGTGTGTAGCGTACACATACTGCAGAACCCCCTAGCATGGGTACAAATAGTAGTGCAGATGGAGAGGCACTGCTTAGATGAGTAGCGTAAAGCACATCACAACCTTAATAGTTCGCTCAACACCCTCTCCCCCCCAACCTCAGCCCTGCACTCGAGCAGCACACAAGGAGCAGCAGGGGAACAAATGAGACCAAGAGGCTGCTGCAGTCATTGGGAATCCTGTAGCCCCATGCTAGCTCATCTGTACTTCCACCAGAATTTGTCTGCTCGGCCCCAGCATGCAGTAAGAAAAGCGGGTGCCCCGATGCATCACTCAGGAAAGATCCCCCAACACGATCCTGGTGATACCCAGTCCCCATTTTCGACATCATGCCAATTGTGCTGCTGTGGCTTTGAAGAATAGCTGCCTGGAAGGGAGGTCAGTCCATAGACTCATACACTGTAAGGCCAGGAGGGACCATCATGATCATCTAGTCTGACCTCCTGCATAACGCAGGCCACAGAACCTCATCCACCCACTCTTGTAATAGACCCCTAACCTATGACTCAGTTACTGAAGTCCGCAAATCATGATTTAAAGACTTCAAGTTACAGAGAAATCATCATTTACACTAGTGTAAGCCTGCACGTGACCCATGCCCCATGCTGCAGAGGAAGGTGAAAAACCCCAAGATCTCTGCCTATCTGACCTGGGGGAAGAATCCTTCCTGACCCCAAATGTGGCAGTCAGTTAGACTGTGAGCATGTGGGCCAGACCCATGACCAGACACCTGGGAGCCTCAGTGAGATACTGGTGATGAGAAAACACAATGGACTGGAAAGGTGGTGAGCTGGGGGAGGGGTAGGGGGAAGAATGTGAAATTGATGTTTTGGGGGAGAGAAAAGAGTATGGAATTAATACATTTTTGGGGTGTGGAGAAAAAGGGGGAGAGTATTTTGTCCAGGTAACACCACATGTATCACTGAATGAGGCAGAAAATTTTTGTGGGAGCCTTTTGTTAAAAATGTGGCAGCACATCACTTATTATATTCTAGCCAAGATCTAAGTGGTGTCATCTAGAGTAATAAAGTCACCTCCTTTGAGAATGCAACACAGTTTAGAGTATTATAGGCAAAATACAAAGAAATTAAAAATGACCAAATCATTTCACACAGCAATAAAGATGCCATAAGGATTTTTTTCCCACATGGACTTGATGAGCATTGAGCAGCAACAAAATTGATTTGATCAACAGAAATAGCTGCTTTTAAGCCAATATGACCCATTGCATTAAAAATCCTCTTTTTCACAATGCTTAAATCTGGAACAACATGATGACTATGTTTATCATGTAAATAATAATAATGAGTTTTCAAAATTAGAATGCAGATCAAAATAGGTCTTTAAATTGCAATGGTCTCTTGTGTCAAAAAATACACTTATTGAATAGTTCACAAATATGAACTGTTTAGATTGTGAGCTATTTATTATGGTCCATGTGAATAACTTACACATTTGAGTAGTAGAACTCAGTGGGGCCACTCAGGTGTGTAAAGTGTGTAAAGTTACTTACAGGCATAAATGTTTGCAGAAGTAAGGCCTTAGATATACCTTCTTAAGCTGGGGACTAATTTTTCTTGTACAGCACCAAGCACTTTGTCAGTCCTTAGACCATACTATTTATTATCAGGGAAATAATATTTCTACCAAATCCACATGCAATGTGATTTTTTAAAATTTTGTTTTGTAATGCAGTAATGTACTGCAGAAAATATAAGCAAAATGTTTAGGGACAAATTTTTAGGTGTGGGCTGGTGAGTGCACCTTTAAAAATGATGGGCCCCACTCCCTCCACCTGCATTTGCATCTCTAAATCAGCAAATAACAACTTGCCACTTTGTATGGACAAAATCTGCACGCACAAACGTGGGATTCTGCAGGAGTAATGATTGCTCCAGGTGTGACATTTTGGCCTTTAATGTTTGAACAGTAAGGTTGTTCTTCTAATTGTTCAGCAGGTGTTCCAGCAGAAGGGAAATGTTTTCATCTTTGTGACATAGTTCTCACAAACAAAAGGCCTGAACCTCAGCCCTGTGCAGAGGACCAATACAAAATTTGTGTACCACTTAAGTCCCACTTAACCTCTCGAAAACGTCAAAATAGCCCTATTTTGAGGGCTTAAGTGGGATTTAAATGGCACATAGGCATTGTACTGGACCTCTATAATAAGGCAAGGTGTAAAGATAATCAAAGGCCAACTGTTTGAAGGACAAAATAAATAACCAAGGGCAGATTAGGCAAAATCAGCATCTTTTCCCACTCTGAGCCCATTTCATTCTATAAAGAAAGAATCCATCTCTTCCTACTTCCTTTGAGTTAATTGTAACTTGCATTGAGTAGTATCACAGAGAGAAGCATAAAAAGCAGCAACAGTAATAGTGCTCAAGGGGAATTAGCAGCTCGACTGCAGAACAGAAATCTCTGAGTAAATGTCCTGGCAATAACTGAGGCAGTTTGATACCAGTCAAAGTCCACACACAAATGGATTTATATATTCTGCACTGGCCAGATTCTGCTAGCGTCATGAGATAATGTTGCTTCTGTAAGAAAAATTCATTTTTGGATTAAAAAGATAGTGGGTTCACCTTGCATTGAACACACTTTAGCCACTGCATCTTGATCAGAAGAAAGTTTTGGAACCATTCTCCAATGGTTTCTGTTTCTTGCTTTGTAGCTCATCAGACAGTTGAGAGTAGCTGACGTATTCTTACTGTCTAGAGCCAAAGTCTCTGAGGTGATGGCAGGGCTTCCTCAGCAGAGGGCCCCTAAAAACCTCTCTGATAGCACTGTGAGAACTTGAGTCTGGTAAACTTCAGGGCATAATGGGAGCCCATTTGAGGTGTTCAGCATTTAGCTGATTGTTTTTGTTTATTTAGGTTTTTATAGTTAATTTTTGTTTTGACAGATAAATACTCATGGCCAAATAGTGCTTTTACAGCATTGGCACTTGTAGAAGGCAATGTAGAATCCCTCACCCCTACACCGATGGAGCACTAGCAGGTACTATGCTTCAAAGAGAAAAGTGAGCATAGTGTCTTTCAGATGGGGATCTAAAACTGTAGTAAGAACATACTTTGGTGGTTTATTTAAACTTTATTCAAGAGTTCTCTTGTATGGTGGCTAAAGTGATGCTTGTAAAATGCACTGCAACATCATCAGTCATTTCACACTGTATCCTATATGTTTTCTCCTCTAGACAAACGAAAGTGAGGTTATCATAATTAGGACAACGTCATGGTAATTATCTCAGTGACAGAATCTGTGTTTTTGAGTTTTTTATTTCTCAGAAGACACATTTATGTAGAGATGTGCTTGAACCAAAATCCTGGATCCAAACAGCTGACAGTTATTGGGAAAATCAGATCTGAATATGAATGTTGTGGCTGGCCCCTAGCATGATAATAGGCTGAAAGCAAATATCGGATCCAAACGCTGGAGAAATTAAGAACCAGAACCAAATTTTACAGCTCATGGTCTGAATTAATTTTGTCAGACTGGCTGTGTTCAGGGTACCCCACCTTTGCAATGCAGTGCAGATGCTAGGTGGCCTCTTGGAAAGGCTGCACTTTGTCCTCTTGAGCACAGTGAAAATACTGGCAGGTTTTGTAGATCACTAACCCGCTGGAAAGTCTGTGCCCATTTGTCTGTGTTTCCGTTTCTCCTTGTAAGAAGGTGAAGACATTCTGCTGATCTCCACAGGTCTCCCCATGAGAATAAAGACATCTAGCTGGTCCCTGCAAGGCAATGTAGACATCCCACAGTGAAGATGGGTTTACCCAAAGAAAGGAAGGCCCAGGAATCAGTAGTGAAGATGCATGTTGGAAAAGGTAGCGATTAAAAATCCAATATCTGTCACAAATCTTAATTAAATCCATGACTGAATCAAAATTTACTGCGATTCATCACTAACATTTTTCCAGACAAACTCAAATTGCTCCTTATTAGTTGGTCTTCTCCAAAAGTTTATGAAAAATAAACAGACTTTCTGTAAGATTCCATTGAGCAGGTATCAGATATGGAGAGCTCCCTTCCCCCATCACCTCTCTGCACCACTGCAAAAACTTAATAATTTACATTGTTTGAGGAGTCATTCAAGCAATGTCACCTGGTCAGTAACACAGGGTACTTACTATAGGAGCTAGTGCAAGAGACATTTTGCACCTAAAGCTCTCACGATGTGTTAATAGCTACACAGGAATGACCGAGGTGACTGCAGACTCTCAGTGCAATGACCTGCAGGTTTTGTGCGTTTTTTGTGACTGTCTGGAAAATTATAGAATCAAATTAAGGCAGCATGCAAAATGAACATGCAGCACATCAACACATTCTCCATCCTTAATAGCATATGCTATGTTGTCTCCATTATCAGATGAAAGAAACTCAGGAGACAGAGATCAAAGGATTAGCTTTCAAGTGATCTTGTCATGCAGCTTCTTAAATGATAATGTAAAGGTTTTAAAAAACATTTAGCATAATTTCTACTAAGTGTCACAGCCTAGTGAACCATTAAAAGTGAACTAGTTCACTGAACCGAGCTGAAGTGAACAGATGGAATTCTACCCTCAGTATGCTTGAGAGACTTCAGGAACAATACAAAGTCTTCTTTTAAATTTCCTCCTCTGAGCTCGTTAACAGTGCAAATATGTGGTGGACTCTACAGTTACAAAGGCTGTGGCTCACTCCTCCCATGCTGTACTGGATGCTTTTTAAAAAATGTACCTTAATTTAGTTTTATTTTTTCTCTTTGTTTCTCACATAATGTGATGGTTGGAAAAGAGGGTGCACACCCTGATTTCCGCTTTCCAGGGCTTTATGCTTTACCATCAATCTCATTTTTTCCAGATTTCACTTCAAAACAAAACAAACAAAACATTTTCCTTGGGAACAGATGTTTGTGCCGCCGCCGTTCTGAAATGCTACAGAGGTATGTGGCTTAGGCACCGTTGCTGCTGTTGCAGTTGTGCTCACTTCTTCACGTTCTCTTTCCTTCTACTCTGCATAGCAGACAAATAATGCTGCACAGGTATGCATGACCTTGCTCTCTCTCCTCCACTTTTTAGAGTTGTTTACTAGTTAATCTTCATGGAAATGTGGATCTTTATCGCAGGGCTGAAATTTCCACAGAGTTCGTGATTTTGTGAACAGAGTATGAACCATCTCCTCAGGCCAGTTTACAGTAAAGGCCAGTAGGGTGCCTCTAAACTTCAGCAGGCCATGTAAATCAGTGATGCAGCAGTCCTAAGGATAATCGGCCTGGAGTGGAGGAGAGAATCTGTACCCATTCTGTAGCTGGGAAGTGCAGAGTTGCTCAGGGGACAGAGAAATCATGCAGTATGCTCCTCTTCCCCCAGAAGCAGCCGTCTCCCTACAATGCAGCCTGGGTCACAGAGGTTACTCAAGGACTAGGGATGCAATTACTGTTGCACAGGTACCTCACAGGAGAGAGACATAGCATCCTTTTCCCCTCAGAAAACATGTACCTTCACTGGAGTGCTGTGGGTTGCTGCAGGGCTGAGGGATTATCTTCTCCCATTTCTACTCCTCAGGCTCAGAGGTGGATTTTCAGTTTGATGAGCTCTATGCCTCCCTTGAGGTTATCTTAAAGGGCTTGACTGCCATATGTAAGGTGGCCAGGCTAGCTGGAGTTATAGATTCTGCCTTGGCGAGAACTGGGTGGCTGATACATGGCCACATGATAACAGGATTACTCCTCCTCAGGATATGTGCTACCTTCCAGAGCCCAGACTAGCTGAAAAGGTTCTCAGGCCTCCTTGCTGAAGAAGATAGTAGACCTAATTTTGGCTCAGATTCATTATCATAGCACACATTTAGAAGAACAACAACTTTGCATCCCTCTCCTCAGAACCAAATATACTCTGGCTAATTATGCTTCTATAGGTCAGCGGCCTGATTCTCCTCTCGTCTTCACCAGGTTTACACTGGTGTAAGTCAGTTGACTTCTGTGTTATTCGAAATTCACTCCACTGCAAGAGAGATCAGATTCCAGCCCTGAGCATTTTAAGTCTGTTCCTTTGCATTAATGCAATGCGCTGTGCCTGAGCTACCCAACTGGCAATCCCAACAAGATCTTTAAAATATTACTCACCCACTAGAAATCTCTTCCAACGCTCATTTAATTGTGAAAATGTAAACTCACCTTTCTCAATATCCATTTCCACGTCGTTTTAGCATTTCAGGTGTGCGTTCTCTAGTTCCAGACTCTGATACATTTTCAAAGATCACACTAGCCACTTTAATCAACTTTGCATTCTTTAAGGTGCACGGCAAGAATCAACATTTATAATAAACTGGTAAATGAAGTTGTAAAGAGACGTTTTGAATTAAAATGGGTAATTTCAAGGCTTCTGTTACGTTGTCTGTGAACCGATAATTCAGAAACCCAGCGTAAGAGAATCTAGCCCATTTTCTCTCCAGCTTTTAGCCTGGTTGAAAATCAGGAGAAGAATTTTACATAAATGGTAGAGGTAGGCTCAAACTGGAATTTGGGATACGAACTCCCCAGGACTTTGGGGCAGTTTGAATCTGAAATTTGCAATTTAGGCCCTATTTCTATAATGGTCTGAACTGGACCCACGCATTCAAACACCTCTGAACTTTGGGGAAGTTTGGACCCAAGCTTCATTACTCAAGGCTAAATCCTGCCACATGCTGCCCCAGGACAGGGCTGAGGAAGGTAGGGTTGGCGGGAGGAAAGGAAGGGTGGGAGAATCTCTTTCTCCTACACAAGCAGCAAGACAGAATCTTTCTCACAGAGCTCAGGGTATGAGCAAAGACTCTGCTAGCTAGACAACACATTCCTAAGGGGGCAGGAGCTGCTGGTTAGTCAGGCATGCGTTGCCCTTCCCCCATTTGGTTAGAGTGTCTGCTGCAGTCAGCAGCAAGCTCTAACCAAGGGCTTCTCAGAGAAGCAGCAAAATACTCTCCTCCACACATTCTCCTTGCCCACCATAAGAGGTCTTGTCTTTGCTGGCAGAAGTCTCATCCTTTGCAAAGGATTCACTTGGCAGTATCTTTGGTCTCCTTTCTTTCACTAAGCAGGGTAGGATTTAGCCCTACAATTCTTCTGGCTGTTAAACCAATAGTAAAACAGAACAGAAACTGGTTCCCAAGTGTCTTTCTGGTATCACAAATCATGGCATTTTAGAGAAAGATGGCTTGCACCAACTGTCAACCCAGAAATGACACTTGCAATTAAATGTTTGAATAGTTTATATGCAGCAAGACATGCTTCTTACCTGAGGTATTTCCAGATTGTTATAATGAACAAAAAAGGCCACAGTCAACCACTGTGGCTCATACTTACACTCTCGGGCCACTTCTAAATATGCTAAATACTTCCTCCAGGAGAAGTTGGTCAGCTTCCAATGGCAAAGGGATTGTTGCCCTGGATACTGACAGATGCTTGTCTCATTAAGCACCCAGTCTTGTAACTTATAGTCATATGAAAGTACCAATGAAGCCAACAGTTTGAGGACTGGTCCCTTAATTTGTAGACACAGATAGGAAGGAGTGTTCTCTGATTCGTTATCCTCTTCCTTTCTTTTTTTCTTTTCACCATTTACATTGCATACATATACTTCAGAAACTTGGCTTCAGTCTTGATTGAAATATTTAATTAATATTATTCATTGTTGATATTCTCATGATGTTGTTCTCATTCATTATAAATCTGCCAAACCTTCCCATTTTTCAAGGATGCCTGGCCTTTTAAATAAGGGAAGAATTTTGATACCTTTATTACATCTTTTTGGGACCACATTGACTTATTGCTGTTATCATTTTGACTTTGATTAAGGCAAAATTAATTGCAATGTCAGGCTCTCCATTTCTTAAATACTGCCTATTTTTTCATTATTGTCTACAAACAGTTGATACCAATCAAGTTTCTTCAACTCATTCCACTTGCAATATTTTTGTATGTCTATAACCATTCACAAATATTCTCAGAGGTGTTTCCAATCTGGTGATATTATGATAATTTAGCCCTAAGGGATTATTAGCTTACATGTTATTCATTTCACCTAATTTCATTTTCTTGGACTAAGTCCAGAATAGCCTCTGGTCTTGTTGATTACTCCTCAAACTGAAGAAAGAGTTCTGTACACCATAGTTTCTCAACCTGTGGTACGTGTATCCTTGGGGGTATGTGAGACACAGTCAGGGGGTACGTGGCAAAAAACCCAGTGAAGGGAGACGGGCAGCAGCCACCAGCTTCCCGCCTGGTCCCACCTCCTAGCTGGGAGGTAGACGGCAGCCGCCCAGTCCTGGGAAGCTGAGTGGCACCCACTGGCTTCTTGGGACGCCAGGCAGCAGCCGCCGACTTGGGTGGGAGCCGCTGGCTTTTTGGGAAGCCAGGCAGCAGTTGCCCATGTCCCGCCCGGTCCCAGTTCCCAGGTGGGAACCCAGCGGCAGCTTCCTGTGCCTTGCGAGCTGGGCTCGCAGCTGGGTGGCTGTCACCTGTGCCTCGGCTCTGAGCGGAGAGACAGACTCCCATGCCCTGGCTTGAAGATGGGCAGCAGCTACCTGCCGCCTGCCCACATCTCCCGGTCCCAGCCTGCGTGGAAGTCTCCTCTGCCCCAGCTTGGAGCAGCTGGCAGTTGCCCACCTCCTGGGTTGGCAGCCAGGTGGCAGCCACCTGCAACTTGCCCAGGTGGCAGCTCCGCTCCCCGGCTCAAAGCCCGGTGCTCAGAAAGCCAGGTAGAGAGCCCAGCGGCTTGCCCCTTCCTGGAGCCAGGCTCTACCCACAGGTTTACTTGTCAATTTCACTGATCTAGCTGAGCAGTGAAATTGACAACTCTGACAGCCCCAGATTTTACCAGTATAAAAATGTTAAGAGGGGCCCACACAGTGTGATTTGCCCCAGGTTCGCATCCTCCTAGGGACAGCCATGGGGAGCGCTGCTATCCACTCTGGTGGGCCGCTAGTGCCTGCTCATACCTCACAAGTTCCCGCCTGTGTGAGGAGAACACCACGTGAACCCGCCATCAGGCCATAGTGACTGGCTGGCGTTGACCTTTGCTCCTATATGGAGGATGGGGAGGAGGAAGGAGGGGAGAAACAGCAGGGGGTTTTGTGATCAGCCACAGCCACACAGCACTGCAGAACTCAGAACTCTCCTGCTTTACGAGAAATACAGTCGTCCAGTGGTAAAGGGGAAAAAGATTGTATTTTTCAGAGTGGAAAACTGAGTGTTGGGGTACTTATTACAATTTTCAGAAGTTAGGGGGTACTTGCTACTTTAAAGGTTGAGAAATACTGCTGTACATCACACTTAGAAACATGCATCCATCCTTAATGACTTCACTACTGCTGTACCCATCAGTGTCAGGGTAATTGACATTCCACTATAGTCACTGTCTCTGTCTGTTTACAGCTTACCCCTAATCTATATAAGCATTTCCTGATCAACTATTTTGTTTTAACCACGTCCCAGGTCCAGCTCAGTTTCTTTGTGATTGTTTTATACCATGTTAAAATGTCCTTATTCATGTTCTGCCTCTCTCAGGTTTTTGGTAAGTTAAATGAAAAAACAGCATTAGGAGGCTCATATTATCTGATGTTTTTCCCCCAGTTAGGATTAGAGTAAGTGCACGTTTTAGGATATTTGCCAAGTATACAATGTTGCTCAGGTGTAAAAGAAATGGAGAAAAAATATGGGGTAGCAAAATATGGGAAGCTGTTCTAAATATACAAGTCATATGTGTTCTCTTTTCTACACGGTTTTCTTAGAAAACTAGCTGGGTAGATTAAAGTTGCAACTTGGATTGCTTTAAATCACACAACCTACACTTGCTGAGGAAGGCACCAGGGGTCTTACTGACTCTGGGTGAATTACATGAGTGATATTTTCACACTGCATAACTGATCTTGAACAATTCCTCCAATTTATTAGGCACAAACAGGGTTTAAGAATCCAATGTGTCACTTTTACCTAAACAGTTTTTCCTTCAACAAAACTTTGAGTTAGAATCTCCTCCAGGTACAGTAACTCTAGGTGCGGTTGTAGTTTTTTCCTCCTTCATTTTTAAACATTCCTTTAAACATTTTAGTATTCAAGAGCAGCGATTCTCAGCCTTTTCCAAACCAGGACCTAAGTGGAACTCCCCTCTTCTTTAGCAATTTGGGAAAGACAGGGTAGCCCCTGACACCTGTTCTTGTGTGCCAGTTGAGAATCCCTTCCTGAGAGCAAGGGTTGAGAGATTTGGACAGATTATTTGCCTTTTATGTGAAGATCCAAAACGTACTTTTGCCCCTTTTCTTAAAAATGCGCAACAGCAGCTATGGTGACTACATCTTTTGGGGAACCAGACTTTACCTTATTGAAAGTATCTACACAAGTGGTTGTACTAGTTTGACCACCCATTCATTTCCCATTGAAAATCCAAGAGATTCTTGTGCATCACACATTAGGAAAAGTACAGCACTCTGTACAAGCATTTGCAAAGCAGGGTTGCCAACTGTCCGTACATTTACAGACAGTCAGTAAAAAAATGTGCAATTTTACTGCTGTCTGTAAACCCATAAATAAATAACAATGTCCGTAAAAATAGAACCGATGTCCACCTGGTTGATCCCATAGGAGGTCTGCCAAGTGTTGTGGTCCATGTAGACGCACCGCCCCTCAAGTCTCTCGCCTCCTGAGTCCCAGCCAGCCTGCGGGGAGTGGCAGCTCCAAGCTCTCCCAGCTCCGCTGGCTGCCCCCCAGGAACCACTGGTGCTGCCCGGCTCCCTCTACCTCCAGCTGCTGCTGCCGCCACCGCCTCCTCTAGCCGCAGCTCAGCAACTGCCCAAAGGCATCTGTCGCCATAGTACCTAGGGTAGATTTTCAAAGCAGCATACATGATTTCAGCACATATGGAATTTCAACCAAGGTGTTTAAACCAAATAGCGAGTAACAAGTGCAAATTCCAAACTCATAAGCAGAGGCAACTCTCATTAATTTAAGAGACAGTTTAACCCAAGTATTGGAGGGCAAACATGGGCCCTTAATTGTAGTTAATAAATTAATTAGCACTGCACTCCTTGCTTGGATTTAAAGCACTTTTCACTAATGTGTGATGCACACTGAGTGCTTGGGTTATTGAGAGGTGAGTGGTAAGAATGTCACAGTAAACTTACGTTGAAGCTCCGACTTCTGCCACTTTTGGATCCCGAAGAGATTTAGTCTCCACACCTTCTGGTGCTGATGCTATCTGAGAGATTTCAAAGGGAGCTTTGTTTATGGATAAGAGGGTAGAAAACTGGGTATATAAGATGTGCGCTGCCCACGCTGACTTTGAAACCTATACAGTCACAGTTCGTGAGATTCCCCTGAGCTCAGACTGTTTCAACAGATGGGCCTGAGAAGCAATGTGCAGGTAGCTTGCAGATCAGGCCTTTTACCCTTAGCATTAGGATTTATATATTGTAAATCTAAAAACCATGTTCAAGGCCTTGTAGAAACATTAGCATTCATTGTGTTAGTGAATAGAAATGATCTTTTGCATGGCCAAGGTAACAGAAAGATTTGCCTTAATAACAACCAATAAAAATATTGATACAGGAGGAACTTTAGTTTAGTCTTCCAAATGGAGAAGCCTCTTGATTGCCCGAGGTGCTGAGCACCTATCTTCTATCCACTTAACTGGAAAAGAGGATGCCCCGCCACTTACAAGATTGGATCCTCATAGCTGGTGAAATTTTTCTTTTATTTCAGAGTTTTTCCTCGTACTCCATGGAGTAAAATGTACCTGGCAGATATTTCCAGTAAACCGCAAATGCCGTTGTAGTTTCTTACCGCCTCAGCATCACTTGAAGTTATTTGTGAAAGAATTACAACACCCATTCATTTTCCATATGTTTTCCAGTAAAATGTAATATTGTACATAACCTTGCATTTAGGCATAGCCTGTTCTGCAGTGCATGTCTAGTGTTTATTTCAGTGTCTGTCAGAGACCCAGGGCTAAAACTATTGGAGGTCCAGATGACATCTGGCTTCTCAGCTCCTCCAGAATATTGGCTGCAGTGTTTATCAGTGCATTATTCATCAAAACTGATGATGCAAAGTACAACATGCTGTCTGCAGCTCAGCGTATGAGTGGAAAGAAGTTGGCAGAAATGCCTAGTGTTCTGTGAGCAGCATGTAATCAATAGTCTGGGTGCTTGTTCACTTTATGTTCATGACTATTCCCTCTGGTATAGCTTTGTATGTTTTTAGGTTCACTGTTTTACCAGCTGTGTGATTTTTCGCTCTTTCTTCTTTCTACCAGCCATGATAGATACAGCAGAAGGAAAGCAACCTTTTGGAAGGGAGGGTATCAGATCAAATGAATTAGTTACACAAAATGTGGCAATGAGAATGGAGGAAAAATATTTAGTCAAGAATTTCTAAGAGTGCTTGATATTTAAAATAAAATCAAAGAAAGAAAATAAATGTAATGTTGGCTAAAACATTATTGTCTTTCAGCTAAATTCTGCTCTCAGATTAACATAAATCCAGCATGACTCCACAGACTTCAGTAAAGTTACTCCCAATTTACACCAGTGTAACAGATCAGAATTTGAACTTTTATACTTTTATAGCTAAATTTTAAATTAAATATCAGTATTTGCAGAGACTTATTAGCAAGGCATATTGCAGACAAGGACTTTCTACTAGCTTTTTCTGCCAGTGCTAGTTTCTGTTGATTCACAAACTCCTGTTATTCCAGTCCTATGAAAACATGGACAAACAGCAGACAAAATGGGTCTAAAAGACCCTTTTGTTTGTGACTAAACCAGAGTACTACCCTCCAAAGTCCTTAATGAGAAACAAGGAGTCAAATGTTCTATACAATGAAGAAGCAAAAAGAAAAATCTTCCCTTCTCATTCAATTGCTCTTCTCAAAGAAGCTTCTCAATCGCAGCTGCTGATCCTTTACAAGTGGGTCAGGTCCCCAACTGCTGATTGGATAGAGGCAGCTAGAGTTGTGGATCTAGGGGAGCTGTGAAGGTGAGGACACCACTCCATCAATTCTCTACTATTCTTCCAAAATTACTGAAAATTAAACTGTATGCAAACATGGAACATTATCAGAACAGTTTATGTGTGCTGAGCTAACCCTGGATTGACATTCAGCTGGGTTAATATATTTCTGATGCTTAAACAAATCCCTTGGACAACTGGATTCTGTGACTTAACAAAAAACATTGATATGGATGCCATATCTCTGTTCTAGCAGAACCAGGAAGTCTGCATGAGCAGAAATGCTTATTCGCAGACGAGAAAATGACTGATAAGTCAACATTTTTCTTTCTCCCCCTACTGGGGCATGTCCACTGCTCCCTTATAATTGGAAAGAGATCTACAGTAAGAGAAATAAAGAGGGTGGAAAGAAAGGAGTAATAGAGCTTTTGAAGTAAAAAAGAACTAAAAATATAGAGTTAGTGTGAGCTACATAAGTATCACAGAAGGGAGGTCATATTTGCCAAAGTCCACATCAGTGGACACCAGAAGATCAAGCTTCTACTGCTTCATGAAGTGTGTTAGACTCAGAAGCCACCTTACATATCTCTGCTGCCAAAGCATGTACTTTTTCTGACTGCAGAATCACAGCTGACTTAGAAAGATGCTCTCATAACTTCAGTCAAAGCAGTCTTTTGTTTTGTATACTTCACTGATATAGTTACATATGCAGGTCAAGATGATGCCCTTATATGCTTGTTGATGCCACATGCACTAGTTCACAAGGAGAGCTTTAAATTTTCTAACCTGTTCCATTCTTTGCAGGTATATTTTGATTGCCCTCCCTTAAATCTTTGGTGTAATATTTTTTCTCTCTTTCTGGTGCTTGGGCTTTGGGCAATATTTTGGATCTGTGAAAAACTGAACTCTTGGCCATGAATTCTTACAGTGCTGTCACTTTATCCTTGAGAAATACACAATACTGGAGCTTAATGGACTAAACTCCCAGTCCAAAGCCCTGAGCTGATGCAATAACTACTAGGACGTAACCTTAGAGGTCAAAAAATACATAGATATAGACCTGAAATGTTTACATGGAAGAGATGTGAATGTCTTCTGATGTCCTGGATTGGGCACTTGAAGATTTTTCAGTTGCTGCTGTTTCTCCAGTGCTTTAAGGAAACAAGGTACATGGGTTGGTTGGATAAGAAACCCTCCTCCTGAGAACACAGTACTGAGATTAAGGTGGAGATCTGTACTTTTGTGGATTGGGTAATCTTGAGGATCCGTGAGATTGAAGGATTGTGGCATGCCTGTCTTGGTACCATTCTATTAACTTTTTTCAGTATGTGGCGTATTTCCTGGAAGTGCAATCTCTCCTAGAGAAGAGTATCAATTAGCTCATCAGATTGACCTGCTCTTTTCATTTGTCTCAGTTCATCAGGCATGCTGCTAAACTCAGACTTTTTGGATCTCTGTGAGTCATGGGATCTGTGGCACAGCAGAACTTCTAGAATTGGGCAGTAAACAAGTGACAGTGTTGCAGTTTGCAGGTAGGTGATCTTTGAAGAACCATGCAAAGGAAGAGGAAATAAGGAGATAAGGAGTGAAAATGGGTCAGCTGCAGGGCTTTGAGAATGGTGTGTTCAGGGTATTCAGATCTGGGATTTAGGTTTGAGCCCCTCTCTATTTATTGGCTCCAGAAGGTATTACGTTCAGCCCTTTTTCTCAGAGAGACAATGACTGTGATATGGGCCCTGTGTGGAGGAGGAGCCCAGGGTAAGGAAATGGGCTCATTCTATGGTTATATACAATATATTTGCTAGTGAGGACCAAATTCTGCAATCACTGATTTCAGTGGTGGTTTTGCCTGAGTAAGGTGTGCAGGATTTGGCCATGAGCAGGAAAATTATTTGCTCACGGTCACACATACATTCCTGCATACTATTAATGCTGCTGCATAGCTAAAGTCCCATTATCAATCAACAAAAACATTCCTTTTCAAAGGCGTGTATTTTACTGTCATAGCCATGGAATGAGTCAGTTTTAAAACTGGAAGAAAACTAAGCCTGTGACATTTTTAACCAATAAAGCTGGATTATACATTTAAAAAAAATCAGCTGTACACTGATTGGGTAAGTCATTTTTGATATCATAATCCCCTCATGTGACAAAGACCTGAAATCCAGTTGTAAGTATGAAAAATACTATGTGTTGTTCTGTAACAACATGTCTCTAAAAATTAGATGTTTATACAAAAATATGCAAAAGCAAAAAGTTATAAACAAATCTGTTTGATTCATCAGGTATAAACACCATGACACAGCGGCTGGGGTACATCAGGGAACTGGTCGTGGAATACAGGACATCTTACTTTCAGAGCTAAACACAAATTTTCCTGGGGACAAATAGCTGTTATGGATGTAATGCCTAACACATGTGAACAAGTAGTTAGAATTTTTAAAGTGCATGCACGGGTATTTATATCTGTAAAGTGCAAGGGTATGTACAAGTGTGCACAGTTTCATGAATACACAAGTTGGGGCCAGATAGAGGCCCAGCTGAAAATTTAGCCCTAAATATTGATTATTTTGATAGGTGTTAAATCATTATTAAAGCAGGCTAGAAACCGGTTTGTAGTCCTTTCTATTAGGTGCTAACTCCAATAGTGTCACAAATGACATCACTTTCTAACAATATAGATGTTTCCAGTCCTATGTTCAACAATGACAACTTTTAAACAACACATTTCACTGTTTTTTCCTGGTGACAAGTTCTTCTGGCACTGTACTTTTATGCAGCTCGGCTCACTAATGTAGCTACAGCTTTTGTTTAACTCAGAGACATAGGCAGCTCAAAGGAGGAAAGGTAAAAGAAAGCTCAACATTGTACAGGTTGATCAAGCATACAGAGGACTGAATGCCACCCTTTCAAACTGATTCAGTCCAGTGAGCTGGATCCTTTTTAATGTTTCACTAATACTATGACTACCTACATTACAGTATAAATGTTTTCAAAAATATTTTTGATTCCTCTGTATAAAAGTACTGTGCACATAGAGGCATCGGCAGGAAACTTTAAACACTCCTTTTAAATATCAGCCTGCCCCAGACGCATACACTCCCAAACCTCCCTTCTGCTATCATGCAACAAAAAAGGTTGATGTAGTAGATATTTTGCTAGGCTTAGAGTATTGGATAAGATGCTCATCATTTCCTCTCCTAAACTTTTATGTAGTGTAGCAGTGTGTTGGTACACAGCTACAGTGTTATATGCTGGATCTAGATACACTTTTGTGGCAGATTCCACTGTGCAGCCTGTGAAGTACTTTCAGATCCTTTGATCCGATTTTTTTTTTAAAGCAAGATTTTTTTTTTTAAAAGCATAGTGGCTGTGTTGTTGTTCTCTTCCCTTTACTTTTATTAACTAAAGGATGGAACCTTTGGCTACTATTATAAAGATGGGGACTCTGTTCCTACGTCATATTTTGCATTGTGGTCATTTAATTGTTCTTGGTTTCTTGGGCAGACACAGGTAAGCAAGAAGCTGGCCATAGCAGCCATTCCATTACTGTCTGTCACACCAGCTGAGCTCTGCAGATGTTAAACAATTCCTCCCTGCACCAGCTCAAATAAGGAATACTGACTATACCTAATTCCAACTGTTTGCCCTTGAACAATACAAATCCACTTAATGCTGCAGAAGAGCGCGAACAGAGACACTCTATGACCTTTGCTCAATACAGTCTTATGAAATATCCATATACTGAGGCTACAAAACCTGAGGAATAGTATCATTGTTATTTCAGTACAACAACTATGGAATTCTGAAGAATTCTACGAAAGGTAAGTTACAGTCAGGGCTCCTGGAACTCTGCAGCATTCAAGACTGAGGTTTAGGATTCCTGGGATTGTATGGCAGATTCTGAACTGATTCTCTTTAGCAAATATTGGCCTTCATAGTCCACAAAATGTGATTTCATTAGGATAAGTGTACATAGTTCACGGTGACTGACTGTTATTTGTATTCTCAACCCACAAGAACACTGAACCGTTTAGCCATGCTTTGAAGTAAATCAGAGCAACTAAAAAACACGACTCTAATTTTTTCCTCTTCATTTGACCCTTACTTTTGTTGTCCTGGGAATTAACTGCAGCTCTGATTAGCATTTCATGTTTTTATCTAGACTCTTACAGATAGAATCATAGAAAAAAAATGTAATTAAAGAATGAATTGTGTAGTAGGAACATATAAGTAAATTTCTTTTAGAAGGAACTTTCCTTATGGACGAGGACAAAGGTGAGAGATGGTATTCAGGAGCACACATTATTGTTCTTTATGTGTTGCAGTGGGAATACAATTTAGAAGAGCAGTAGAAAGGGCAGAAACCCAAAGCAACATTAGTGTACGCAGTTGAGCTACAGCACCCAAGAGACCAGAATCTGGGTCATGGCTTTGTCTTACCTTACAACACAATGAAATGCAAAAGGTCCTGCCTGCAGGGAAAATGAGATGAACAATCAGTGACCATTAAGCAAGAAGAGAGAAGAGTTTAAATAAGCTTGGGCTCCAGGAAGGGGGACTGATGTTTCACTTCTTAGCAAGGGCATGTGAAAACTGAGGCTTGGTCTACACTAGAGAGTTTTGTCGGCAATCTTAGTGTACACACTGTAATGACCCTTTTGTCAACAAAACTGCCTTGTTTTGTTGACAAAATAAAACCACCTCAATGAGAGGGGTAGAGCTTTTTGCGATAAACTTTTAGGGACAAATTGTCAGTGTAGACACTGCTGAATGTTTTTGTCGTGGTAACTGGCCTCCGGAAATGTTCCACAGTGCCAATCCTGACCACTCTGGACATCCATTTGCACTCTGCTGCTCTGCAGCCACCTGTTCCTCTCCCTTTGCAGTCATGGTAAGTTTGAAATTTTTATTCCACTTCCTGTGTGGTCAGCATGGAGAGCTTGCATCTCATCTTCCCAGCTGACTATGCCAGCTCTACGCAGCAAATGCTTTCCCACTTGGAGCACATCGGAGCTGCCTGACCTGATCAGCATTTGGGGGGAGTCTGACGTACAGTCCCAGCTCCACTCTAGGTGAAGGAATTTTGATTCCTATGGCCAGATTTCTCGTTCCATGGCGGAGAAGGGCTATGAGTGGGACACGCTGCAGTGTTGAGCTAAAATCAAGAAGTTGCAGCAGAGCTACCACAAGGCCAGAGAGGCAAATTGTCGCTCTGGTGTGGAGCCAATGAGCTGCCACTTCTACAAAGAGCTGGAATCCATTCTCAGTGCCGACCCCACATCCACCCCTAAGATGCCCATAGACACTCCCGTGGTCCCGAGGTCACCGGATACTAGACCGAACCCTGATGAAGAGGTCATTGAGAAGGAAATTGAGCTGAAGGATGACCCAGACCCAGGGAACAGTCCGGTTGCTGAGGTTGGGAGTCAGGAGCTGTTCTTGATGCCAGAAGGCTACAACCAGCCCCAGCCCTTCAGCTCAGGCGCTCAGGATACAGGGGAGGGGAGCTCTGGTAAGTGTTTGGAAGCTGATGCTGCTTGTGATCTGGAGGCAGGCGGGTCCTTAGCTTGACTAAAAGATACAGGTGCCTGAAGGGATAGGAATGCACAGGAGTAGCTGTGTTTGCATGTGCTTTCCCATTCCCTTGCGCATCTAGGCAGTACGACTGAGAAGTACGTTAACGTACGCTGAGATTTTGCGGATATCCTCCGGTGTGACCTCTAGGAAATTTTCTTAGAGGTACTCCCCGATTCTTTGCCTCAGATTCCTTGGAAGCTGTGTTTCTGCCCCGTTATAGGTCATTTTCCCATGCCAATTGGCAATCATTTGAGTGGGGACCAAAGCAGCGCACAGTCGTGTAGCATAGACACCTTGTTTGAAGCTGATCGCATGGAGGAATACATCCTGGCACCCTTGCTGACTCAAGGAGTGAGATATCTGCCTCTATGGCCCCTGCCGTGGAGAATGGTGGCACAATTTGTTTTTCCAATGTACCTGCATCTATGCCTCAAGCGAGCACCCACCCAGAACCCAGACCCTGGACCTACCTGTATGATCTTGTCTCCCCCCACCCTCAACTCACCATTCTCAAGCTGATCAAGGAGCTGTACTCTGCGCAGGGGGACAGTGAGAATGAGATGTGTTTCACAGTGATTCATGTGTACTGTTAGGGCACTCACAATAATGGTTTTGTTCATTGTTTCTTGTTCTCACACAGATGTGACCTTCACAGCCAAGACCCCTACGCCAGTGGACCGCCTATGACTGGTAAGGAAGTGACCCCAGAGAAGCAAGGAGAAGTTCCAGGTGTCCAAAAGAGAGAAAAGGGCATGGAGATAATCGATGTCAGAATCTCAGATGATGGACAGACAGAAACAGAAGGAAAACCAGGAAAGAATTTTAACTGGCCATGAGCGAATGATCAAGGCCATGGAGGAACAGAAAGAGCTTCTAAAGACAATAGTATCATTGCAGACACAGTTCATGCAAGCCCGGCCCCCCCCTTCAGCTGCAACAGAACTTCTTCCATGCATTCCATCACTCCCCTTACATATTCCTACCAATATCACAGATCTTCTTGCTACCCCCTTCATTCCACCCCCTCAGACAGTTACAAGCATGACAGCTGGACCTACACGCAGCTGTCATAGCTAGCACTGCTCCCCAACTACTTTCCTCCCTCTAGGATTTGTGTTGTGTGCTATTTTGTGTTTAATAATAAAAGTAAGCTCTCAAAACAAGAAGCACTTTTTATTTTTGTGTTGAACATGACATGTGCACCTACCACTGACACACATGTACAGCTGTATAGCGGCCATAGAATGTCACAGTGCAGTTTCAAAAAATGTCTAATGGGTTCTCATTGTCAAAATGGGCCCTCAATGCCTCCCTTATGTGTATGGTCCCCCTTTGTGCCCACCTAATACCTCTGGAATCTGGCTGCTCATATTCAGATGCAAGGTGATCCACCTCTGTGGTCCACCCAGGGGCAAACTTCTCACCCTTAGCTTCACATAAACTATGGAGCACACAGCAGGCGGCTATAACCATAGGAATATTGTCCTCATTTAAGTACAGCCTGCAATAAAGGCATCTCCAGCATGCCTTTAACCTGCCAAATGCACATTCAACAGTCATTTGACACCTACACAGCCTGTTATTGAAACACTCTTTGCTGCTGTCCAGGTTGCCTGCATAAGGCTTCATGAGCCATGGCATTAGTGGGTAGGCTGGGTCTCCCAGGATCACTATGGGCATCTCAACATCCCCTATTGGAATCTTTTTGTCTGGAAAAAAAGTCCCTGCTTGTAGCTCCTGGTACAGACCAGTGTTCCTGAAGATATGAGCATCATGCACCTTTTCTAACCAACCCGCGTTTATGTCAGTGAAACACACACTGTGATCTACAAGCACCTGAAATACCATAGAGAAGTACCACTTCCTATTGATGTACTCTGTCACAAGATAGTTCGGTGCCAAAATTGGGCTATGTGTGCCATCTATTGTCCTGCTACAGTTAGGGAATCCCATTGCTGCAAAGCTATCCACTATTTCATGCACATTTCCCAGAGTCACAGTCCTTCGCAGCAGAATGCGATTAATGGCCCTGCACACTTGCGATAATACAGCTCCAACAGTGGACTTGCTGACTCCAAACTGATTAGCAACTGACCGATAGCAGTCTGGAGTCGCCAGCTTCCACACAGCAATTGCCACGCGCTTTTCCACCAAGAAGGCAGCTCTCATTCTAGTGTCCTTGCGCCACAGGGCAGGGGCCAGTTCCACACAGAGTTCCATGAAGGTGGTTTTGCACATTCGAAAGTTCTGTTGCCACTGCTCTTCATTCCAGACCTGCAGAATGATGCGATCCCACCACTCAGTGCTTGTCTCACATGCCCAGAATGTGGCGGTTCACTGTGTGCAGATGCTTCATGAATGACAACAGTAATGCAGTGCTGTTTGTCTGCATGTCACTCAGCAGGTCAGACTCCTCAGATTCCTGTTCCAATTCGGAGCTCATGACGTGCTGCGCAACCAGCTTCAATGTATTCAGAACGCTGAAAGCAACAGTGAAGAGTAGTGCGGGATCCATCTTTTCAGATATAGATGACGGGTGCACAGTAAACGGTGGGGAGCCATTGAAAAAATGGCTCAAGTCGCTGCCAGCAATGCAATGAATGATGGCACGGAAACACAGTGCACCATGGGACATTGAACTAGCACCCATGCTGCTCCACGCTCCTCTCCCCCATCCCAGAATTCCTAGTGGCAAAAGCTGCCAAGTTGCACAGTAGGATGGCTGCCCGTGATGCATTGCTCTCACTGTCGCTATTACAGCACCAAGTGTGGATGCGTTTTTGTGACAAAATGAATGCTGTGTGGACAGGTGCGAGCGCTGTAATTATAGCACTTATTTATCACTGAAAAACTACCGTTAAAAAAACTTTCTAGTGTAGACAAGGCCTAAAACAAAGCCCTATAATAGGAAATGTGTGTGTATATAGAAGAGAACATCCTGACCTCTGCTCGCCCACCAATATGTATGCACCTGTGCACTAACCAATAAAGAAGAAAATTGTCAACTGTCATTTTTTAGGTAGCAAGGTGTCAATGGTGGGGCCGAATAAAACATCTGTTTCTATTTTTGCCCTTGACATTCACGCAACACAGTGAATCACTAGCTGATTGGGTTTGTTGAATATTTTTGATAGGCCATCACATTCTGTAGTGATCTAGTTTCCTGAATATAAAGTAGTTTGTTTCTGGAAAGCATGCCTAGTACACCACTGAGCATTCAAAGTCTGGATCTGAAATTCATGGCTAGGCCCTACGCTTCCATTTTGCCAGCAGTCCAATTCACCTTAACCAGACTACTACTTCTTTTGACTGCCTCCGTTGTCTTTGTAACACTAGTCACAGCAAAAGTGAGTGCTATCTACTCAGACTAGGCTAAGGGAGATGGATTCCTCAAAAAGTGAGGAAGGTGCATATCAGAAAGCAAAAAGATGCTGTTGATACCACATCTGTGATTATCTCATGTTCTTTTTCCTTTTAGGATACGTCTCTCTTTTGAGCTGGGTATGTGAGTCCCAGCTCGAGGAGACACTCTGTTGTTAGTTCATATCATTTTCAGGACCAAAAGGATCAGGGTTTTCTTGAGTTGAAATGATTTTTTGTTTTGAAATTTTAGAAAATGTTGACCAAAAAAGGTGGGTTTTTTTTAAAAGGTCAAAATTGAAATGAAATTATCAAAACAATTCAATTCACCCAAACTGACTTATTTTTCAGATTTGTAATTCATGAAAATTTTTGAGATTGACTTTTTGTCTCATTTTGGGATGGGACCATATTAAAGTATCTCCAAAGTTTTCACAGAATGGGAAAACCATTTCCTGCTTAGTTCTATTGTGTGCGACATCTGTATTATAAATGAATTACTTGACGTTTGGACCTTAAATGTATGGATAATGTTAACCTGTCTTCCATTGCCTGTGTCTGATTTAGACTGTAAGCTCCTTGGACTGGGATTGTGTCTTGCTTTATTACTAAGCACATTACTAAGTGCATTGTTGGTACTCAACAAATAATAGAGAAGAGGAAAGAGATGGAGAGACAATTTTATTTCATAAGGTGAGGTGTATTTAGTATTTTCCTTTCATGTCAATGAAACCTTCTATCCTGCCAAAATCTTCCTATGGCTACTGTGAACTCTTGCAATCAAACAGATAGTGTTAAGAATGACAAAACTGTGACTCTTGACTCAACTTCTACTGTTGATTTCTAGAAAACTGGTACATTGGTGTACATAGGTAAAAAAAAGGTGACCTTGATAAAGGGCTGGAAGTTGAAGGGGAAATGGTAAATTATAATAGAGTCATAGGAGCAACAAGAGGGAATAGAATGATGGAATCTCATAGACTTTAAGGTCAGAAGGGACCATTATGATCATCTAGTCTGACCTCCTGCGCAACGCAGGCCACAGAACCTCACTCACTCACTCACTCCTGTAATAGACCCCTAACCTATGACTAAGTTATTGAAGTCCTCAAATCATGGTTTAAAGACTTTTGGGTACAGAGAATCCACCAGCAAGTGACCCATGCTCCATGCTGCAGAGGAAGACAAAACTCCCACAGGGCCTCTGCCAACCTGCCCTGGGGGAAAATTCCTTCCCAACCCTAAATATGGCGATCAGCTAAACCCTGAGCATGTGGGCAAGACTCACCAGTCAGACACCCGGAAAGAATTCTCTGTAGTAACTCAGAACGCACTCCATCTAACATCCCATCACAGGCCATTGGGTATATTTACCACATCTTACATGTCTATATATGTAAATGCAAGTAATATGAGGAATAAATAGAAAGTATTAGTACATAAGCTAAATTATAACTTAACTGGCATCACAAAGACTTGGTGGAATAAATCTCATGACTGGAATATTAGTATAGAGGGATACTGCTTATTCAAGAAGACAGGCAGGGAAAAAAGGGAGGAGGTGTTACATTGTACTCCAAGAATGTATACACTTGTTCTAAGAAGGACCAGGAGGTAAGAGGCAGACCCAATTGAAAGTCTCTGGGTGAAGCTAAAAGGGATAAAAAAACAGGGGCAACATCATGGTAAGGATCTAGTATAGATGACCAGATCAGGAGGAGGTGATAGTTGAGGCATTCCTAGAATAAATAACAGATATATCCAAAAACACAAGAACTGGTAATAACTCAAACAACTGTTGGAAAATAATATGGCAAAACACAAAATCTCCAATAAATGCTTGGAATGTGTTGAGGGCAACTTCTTGTTTCTGAAGGTGGAGGAAGTAAACAGCCATTATAAATAGTCAGAATCAAAAATGGCTATCAGGGAGGAATTGGTTGCAAATCTGAAGGCTGAAGGCAATTTGAATGAAAGTTATCATAAAGTGATAGATTTCATGATTCTAAGGAAAGGAAGGAGTGAGAGCATCAGACTAAGGACAGTGAAATACAATAAAGCAGACTTTAACAAACTCAGAGAACTGGTAGGTAGGGATCCATGGCAAGAAAATATAAGGAAAAAAGGAGTTCAGAAGAGCTGGCAGTTTCTCAAAGAGATAATATTAAAGGCACAACAGCAAATTATCCTGATGCAAAGGAAAAATAGGAAGAATAGCAGAGGCCAATATGGCTGCATCTGAAGCACTTTAATGATCTGAAAATCAAAAAGGAATCCTACAAAAATTGGAAACATGGACAAATTGCTAAAGACATGAACAGATGGACAGACAAAGTCAGAAAGGATAAGGCACAAAAAGTATTACACCTAGCAAGGGACATCAATAAACAGAGGTCCTATAAATACAATAGGCGCAAGAGAAAGAAAGGATAATGGACTGGAAAGTACGCTTATAAAATTTGTGGATGACACAAAGCTGGGAAGAGTTGCAAGCACTTTGGAGGACAAGATTAGAATTAAAAAAGACCTTGACAAATTGGAGAATTGGTCTAAACTCAACAAGATGAAATTCAATAAAGATATGTAAAAAGTACAAGGTGGATGAAGTAATATCTTTTATTGGGCCAACTTTTGTTGGTGAGAGAGACAAGCTTTCAAAGCACTCTTCTTTCAGTCCTGGGAAATGTACTCAGAGTGCTACAGCTAAATACAAGGAGGAACAGATTGTTAAGCATAAGTAGTTAACACTTATTTCGAGGGACCATTCAAGGTAAAGTGGCCTGTTAACACTCTCCAATTATAGGGGGGAAGAAAGGTCGGGGAAGGCAATTATGCGAGCGTTGTTAGTGGGCTATAGATTGTCCTATTAAGCCATAAATCCAGTATCTTTATTCAGTGCATGATTTTTAGTGTCTAATAAGCTTATGAATTGAGGCTCTCAGGCTTGTCTTTTAGAAGTATTATGCAGGTTTCCTTTGAGGATGAGGTCTGATAGGTCAAATACAGAGTGATCACTTTGGAAAAAGTGTTCACCCACAAGTGATATGGTGTTTTTGTTAACGAGGCCAACAGACAACTTTCTGATACCACTTACTAAAAAGAACTCAAAGAAGACCCCTTGCCACAATTTACCTAGCAATTTAAGGATATCATCAAATCCTTCCCCAAACAATTCCAAGACCTTCCACATGCTTCCCAAGATGCACAAACAAAGGACCTCAGGCAGACCCATCATGTTTGGCCACGGCACTTTTACTGAAGGAATATTGGGATTCATAACAACCATTCACAAAACAAAAGGCCAGCTTCTTCCACGACACAACCAACTTCCTCCACAAACTCTGCAACATTAACAACTTCTCTCAGAACACTATCCTTGCCACCATGAATATCACTTTCTTATACACCAGCATCCCTCACAGTGATGGCATAGCTGCCTGCCTCAAATATTTACAAGACAATGGACAACCCTCAGATATCCACATCAAACACATCGCCAAACTCATTCATTTCATCTTCACCCATAACAGTTTTACATTCAACAACATTTGTCCAAACCATGGGAATAGCCGTGGGTACTAGGATGGCTCCCCAAAATGCCAACCTCTCCACAGGCCACCTTGAAGAAAATTTCTGGACAAATACACCACAAAATCAATGATATACCTGAGATATACTAATGATATTTGCAAGCTCTAGATGGGCACCTTAAACTCCCTCATAGATTTCCACCACAAATTCAACATGCACCACTGTCCATTATACTCTCTCTGGAACATTCCTACACCAGCATCAACTTCCTGGACACCATGATTAGCTTCAACAATGGAACCCTACAAACAATTGTACACAAGAAAACCACAGATCACACCTACATTCATAGATTCATAACCATCCCCAACACACCAAGAAATCTGTTATCTACAGCCAGGCACTCAGATACCACAGAATATGTTCAGAGGAGAAAGTCCGGGATATACATCTTAACACACTCAAAACTGCCTTTACCAAACAATGACAGTCCTCCAGAGAAGCAGATCACAACATGGAATGGGTTGCCCAAATACCCCTGAGAGAACCTGCTTCAATACAGAAATAAAACCCATCCTGATTGCACACCCCTGGTTGTCACCTACCACCCCACACTGGAACCCATACGGGTCATCACTGAACAACCACAACCCAAACTCAGTGGGGACACCATCCCAAAAGAAATCTTTCCTGAAACCCCTCTTCTGGCCTTCTAACAGTTCCCCAACCTCATCATCAGAAGCAAGCTCTCCACAGATCAGAACACACCAACTCAAAGTGGCACCAGATACTGCTAGCACAACAGATGTGCAAACCTTGCAGACATATCTCCACTGCTACTATGATCGACACCTCCTACAACATACCTTTCAAGATCTATGGGTCCTACACATGCCTATCACAACATGTGATGTACCTCATCCAGTGCACTACATGCCCCAATAACGATGTGGGTGAAACTAGACACTCACTAATGCTCTCGAATGAACTTGCACAGGAAAATGACAAAAAACAAACACATTATATCACCTGTGGGTGAACACTTTTCACAAAGTGATCATTCTATATCTGACCCAACAACGCTCATCCTCAAAGGAAACACTCTGGCCAGGCCTACATCACAGACCTACATCGGCATAACTATGTCACTCAGAGGTGTAAAAATCCACACCCCTGAGCAACTTAGTTATACCAACCTAACTCTCTGTGTAGACATTCTATATCGGCAGGAGAGCTTCTCCTATTGACAGAGGTAAAACCCCTAAGGGAGATGGATTAACTATGTTGAAGGGAGTTCTCCCATCAGTGTAGTAGTGTTTTCACTAAAACGCTACAGCATTTCCCAGAGAGAATATTTCCCAGACCTGAAGAAGAGCTCTGTGTAGGCTCAGAGTTTGTTGGTCCAATAAAAGATATTACTTCATCCACCTTGTCTCTTGAATATCTTGGGACTGACATGGCTACAACAACACATGTAGAAGGTATGATACTTAAGAAAAAAAATCAAATGCACAAATACAAAATGGGGAATAATTGGCTACTTGGTCGTACTGCGGAAAAGGATCTGTGGTTATAGTGAAAAAATTTAAAGGCTATAAGCTACAGAACAAATAGGTAATGCACGTAGGTCTTCAACAAGGCAAGTTCACTAGTAGGCTTCATAGTGATGTCTACAGGTTGTGAAAGAGCATGAAGTCTTCCAAGTTGGGTATCACTCATGCCCCAGCATGATATACATACAACAGGCAAGACCTCACTATGAAACCTCCTAGGACAAGGTGTAAAATAGACTTGCAAAAAAGTCAAGGATTGGAAAATAAGATGGAGAACTCCCTGACTCCAGAGCTCAGTTCCACTCACAAATAAATCAAAACAGCCAGTTTTACTGGACAGAAAAGCTAGTACAGAGGCTATGGAAGAAAATAAAAGCTTTCCTCCCAGGTTCAAATCCAGCCCAAGATTGGGGCGATGCAGTAACTAAAAGTTACTAGTGCTTGTGGAGCACATATAACATGAGCTGGTGGTAGTCTTGCTACAGATCCAGATAGACAAATGTCCAGAATGCAATAAAACTATCATTGCACAATCAAGTTGGTGGAAAGTCTCCCTTGTGAGATTAGGAGGATGGACATCGGACCTAACCTGTTCTCACGCTTTCCAGATCTGGGGTATAAGACACTTGCAAGGCACTGTTGAGAAGCTTGCATTGCCACCATACAACACAGGTTGTGGTATGTACCTGTTGTATGGATAAAAGATTCCCCCGACAGGAATGTCAGTTTGGCATATTTCACCAGCATGATATTCACCAAAAATAAAAATCAGCTAATCCTAATGCCTGGAGAAACTGGCACCAAACTTTATATAATCTGGTATGTTTATCTAGCCTGTAGATGCTTGACAATCTAAAAGGACTAACTAAAAGCACTATCAAACCTCTACCACTTTCATCTGAATTTAAACATCAGAACATATTCAGCTTCAAATGGAAGCTGTTTTCAGCCCTGGTATATTGCATCTGCCATTTTTGGTCACCCATTGCAGCCAGGAAATAGTGTCTTTGTGACACTGCAAGCAAGGGCCTCTGGTGAAATTAAACGATTGGCTGAATGGGCTGCTGGGGCACATCTGATGTGCAGATGACTGGGAAATGTCCTAGCTTTTCAGGGAGCCACCCTTGGTAAGGTCACACAGGGCAGCAGAAGCTCACTCCTGTTTCAGTCCAAACTGCCCTAGTACTAACAATATACCTTGTTTTTAAGATGGGTTCAAAGCCATCATCTCGTAAACATGACAGAAGTCACTGAGCAGGTCTGTTTCCAGTGGGGTCCCACAGGGATTGGTTCTTAACCCTATGCTATTGAACATTTTTGTCAGTGAAACAAAAAGGAACCATAAAACATAAAACATATAATCATCACTGATAAAGTTTGCAGATGACACAAAAACTGGGGAAGTGGTAAATAATGAAGAGGACAGGTCACTGATTCAGAGTAATCTGGATCGCTTGGTAAAATGTGCACAAGTAAACAATATATATTTTATTATGGTTAAATGTAAATGTATGCATCTAGGAATAGAGAATATAGGCCATATTTATAGGATGCGAGACTCTATCCCGGGAAGCAGTGACTCTGAAAATGATATGGGGGTCATGGTAGATAATCAGCTGAAGAAGAGTTCCCAGTGGCCTAAAGAGCTAATGCCATCCTGGGATGCATAAACCAGGAATCTCATGTAGGAGAAGAGATATTATGTTATATCTGTATCCCGCAGATGACACAAAAACTGGAGGAGTGGTAAATAATGAAGAGGACAGATCACTGATTCAGAACAATGTGGATCACTTGGTAAACTGAGCACAAGAAACAATGTGTGTCCAGTTCTGGCACCCACAATTCAAGAAGAATGTTGATAAACTGGAGAGGATTCAGAGAAGAGCCACAAGAATGATTAAAGGATTAGAAAACATCCCTTATAGTGATAGACTCAAATAGCTCAATCTGTTTAGCTCAGCAAAGAGAAGGTTAAGGGGTGACTTGATTTCAGTCTATAAGTATCTTCATGGAAAAACGAGGTTACTTACCAGTAACTGATGTTCTTCGAGATGTGTTGCTCACGTCTATTCCACTATAGGTGAGTGCACGCCACCGTGCATGATTCTCAGAACTTTTTTTCCCTTAGCAGACCCCATAGGGCCAGCTCTGGTGCCCCCTGGAGTCCCACACACATGCTGCGGTATATGAGGCACTGCCGGCCCTATGCCCCTCCTTTCTGCCGGCAGCGGGGACGGGGCATGGGCTGTGGAATGGACATGAGCAACACATCTCGAAAAACATCAGTTACTGGTAAGTTACCTCGTTTTCTTCTTCGAGTGATTGCTCATGTCCATTCCACTATAGGTGACTAACAAGCAATACCTTGGAGGTGGGTAGGAATTCTGGTGAGCTGACCTCAGTATGGCTCTGCCGAATCCTGCGTCCTCTCTTGCCTGCTGAACGATGGCGTAGTGGGACGTGAAGGTATGCACCGATGACCAGGTGGCGGCTTTGCAGATGTCCTGCAGGGCACCCTCTCCAGGAACGCTATAGATGTGGCTTAAGATCTGGTTGAGTGCACTGTGATGGTTCCCGGAAGCGGCATCCTCACCTGCTCGTAGAAGAATTTAATGCATGATGTAATCCATGAGGAGATGTGCTAGAATAGAGATAGGTGAGCCTTTCATCCGGTTCGCCACTGCAACGAAGAGCTGTGTCAATTTCCAGAATGGCTTTGTACGCTCGATGTAGAAGGCCAGGGCTCATCTCACGTCCAGTGAATGCCATCTCCTCTCCTCCGCCGAACCATACAGTTTGGGGAAAAACGTGGGGAGAAAAATATCTTGGTTACAATGAAATTGGGAAACCACCTTGGGCAGGAAGGCTGCGTGTGGTCTTAACTGCACCTTATCCTTATAAAATACTGTATAAGGGGGCTCCGAGGTCAAGGCCCTAATTTCGGAGACCCTCCTATCTGAAGTAATGGCCACCAGGAAAGCTACTTTCCATGAAAGCATGAGCAGAGGGCATGAAGCCATGGGCTCAAAGAGAGGCCCCGTGAGTATCAAGAGGACCAGGTTGAGATCCCAGGGAGGCACCGAGTCGTGGGCCTGTGGATACAGCCTCTCCATCCCCTTGAGGAGCCTGACCGACATGGGATGGGAGAACAGGGATCTCCCCTCTAGCGGCTGATGGAAGGTTGAAATGGCCACCAGGTGAACTTTCAACGAGGCCAGCGCCAGACCCTGGAGCTTTAGCTGGAGCAGATACTCCAGGATTGCCTGCACAGGCGAGAGGCTGGGCAGAATGCCCAGGGACTGCACCCAAGAGGTAAACCGCCTCCACTTAGCCCAATACATGAGTTATGCGGAAGGTTTCCTTCCACCCAGCAGGACTTGCTGGACCTGCACCGAGCAGGCTCTCCTTCCCTCCGTCAGCCACAGAGGCTCCAGGCCATGAGGTGCAGGGAGTCCAGGTCTGGGTGCAACAGGTGACCATGGTCCTGGGAGAGAAGGTCGTGCCGCCTCGGGAGCTCCAGGGGCGGGGCGATCGAAAGGTCCAGCAGCATGTTGAACCAGTGCTGTCTCGGCCAGGCCAGAGCGATGAGTATAACGTCCGCCCTGTCCCACTTTATTTTCAGCAGGACCTTGGGCAGGAGTGGAATGGGTGGGAACGCGTACATGAGGGTCCCCATCCAGTCGATGAGGAACGCATCGGAAATTGACCCAGTCTCGTGACCCCGGAGCAAGCAGAACCTCAGGCACTTCATGTTCCAGGCCGACGCAAATAGGTATAGTTGGGGAACACCCCACTTCTGGAAGATCATAGTCACTACCTGCGGGTGCAGTGCCCAGTCGTGGCAGGGTAGAAACGACCTGCTGAGGCAATCCGCCTCATCGTTCCTCACTTCTGGGAGGTGAGAGGCAGTGGAAGTCATGCCTCACGGCAAAGTTCCACAGATGGGTAGCTTCCTCACAGAGAGCCGAGGGGCGTGCCCCTCCCTGTCTGTTTATATAAAACATAGCTGCGGTGTTGTCTGTCAGCACCTGTACCACTCTGCCTGCCAGGAATCAGAGGAACACCCTGAATGCTAGGTGAATGGCCTTCAGTTCCTTCATGCTGATGTGCAGGTGCCTCTCCTCCCCTGACCAGAGCCCCTGAGTGCTCAGGTTGGCGCTGATGTGGGCTTCCCATCCCCCATCTGAGGCGTCGGAGATTAGGGTGACCGACGGGACCAGTTCCCTGAATGGAACATCCTTCAACATTGCCCTGGGAGACTTCCACCAGTCTAGGGAGGCTAGGACGGGCGGGGGAACTGTGACCACCCGATCCAGTGGGTGTCTGCTCGGCATATATAATGAGGCCAACCACGCCTGAAGCGGTCTGAGCCTCAGGTGAGCTAGTCTCACTACACACATGCAGGCTGCCATGTGGCCTAACAGATGTAGGCAGTGACTGGCTGTTGTTGTGGGGCATCGGTGCAGCTGGGAGATGATAGAGAGACCATCGCCTCAAAATGTGGCTGAGGCAGGAAGGCTGTGGCCTTGGAAGCATCCAGGGTGGCCCCAATGAATTCTATGAACTGCACTGGGTTAGTGTGGACTTCTGCTCGTTTATGAGCAGTCCCAGCCTGCTGCACGTGGAGCAAGTGAGAGTCATGCTCTCCTGCACTTGGGACCTGGACCTGCCCCGATCAGCCAATCGTCCAGGTAGGGGAAGATTTACACACCCTTTCGCCTCAGGTGGGCTGCCACTATCGTCATGCATTTGGTGAACACCCTTGGAGCCGAAGACAGGCCAAAAGGCAGGGCTGTATATTGGTAGTGGGAGCCAGCCACCATGAAGCGGAGGAAGCACCTGTGGCTGGGGAGGATGGTCACATGAAAGTATGCGTCCTTGAGGTCGAGGGCAGCATACCAGTCTCCTGGATCCAGAGAAGGGATTATGGAGGCTAGGGAAACCATGCGAAACCTTTGACATATTTGTTTAGATGATGCAGGTCTAATATGGGTCTCAGACCCTCCTTCGCCTTGGGGATGAGGAAGTACCCTGAATAGAACCCTTTCCTCCTTCTGCCTTGAGGAACCATAACCACCGCTCCTATGTTAAGGAGGGTGTCCACCTCCTGCAAGAGGAATTGCTCGTGAGAGGGGTCCCTGAAGAGGGACGGAGGGAAGGGGTTGTTGCGGCGGGGTAGAAGTAAACTATATGGTGTAGCCCCCTGAGACTATCCCGAGGACCCAACGGTCCAACATAATTTTGCCCATTTGGGCTAGACAGGCCTTAACCTGTTTAGGAAGGGGCAGGACAGAGAGCAATAGGGTTGCCACCCTCAGGCGCACCATCAAAACTGCCTCCTCTGATTGCCCAACCCCCTGAGGGGCCCCACTGGGGGGCTGAGGACGAGCTGGGGGGCTGATTTAGTCTTCTAAACCCCCTATTTCTGTCCCTATTTCTGTAGGGCTGAAAGGGCTTAGGCGGAGGCCTTGGTTGCTGCTGCGCCTAGGGCCGTGGCTGCCACCTGGAAGCCTGGGGCGTGTACAGGCCCAGGGAGTGAAGCGTGGCCCTGGAGTCCTTCAGACCGTGCAGCTTCGCATGGGTCTGATCAGAGAACAGGGTCGACCCATGGAAGGGGAGGTCCTGGACTGATTGCTGCACCTCCTGGGACAGGCCAGAGGATTGCAGCCACGAGCATCTCCTCATGGAAATGGCGGAGGCTATGGTCCTACCTGCTGAGTCAGCAGCATCGCTGGACGTTTGGAGCGCTGCCCTAGCCACCTTCATCCTTTGTCCTGGATGATTCCTTCATTCAGGATGGTGGTGAAGTCTGCGGCCTGGTTCTGGGGCAGGGCCTCAGCAAACTGCCTGAGGGAGTCTCAAAAATTAAAATTATATGTCCCCAGGAGGGCCTGATGGTTGGCAATCCTGAACTGCAGGGCTGCCATGGAATAAATTTTTCTCCCAAACAAATCCTGTCCTGCTGGTTGGCTGCATCTACCACCAGGGTTCCCGGGACCGGGTGAGTGAACAAATGCTCAAACCCTTCAGCTGGGACATAATACTTCTTCTCAGCCACCTTCGACGTAGGGGCAACTGAGGAAGGGGTTTGCCACAGGGCCTTAACAATTTTGGGGACCCTATCATGGACTGGTAGGACCACTCTCGCCGGGGCAGCTGCCGCCAGCACATTGAAGAGGGTATCATTGGCCTCCACTAACTCTTTGACCTCCAGCCCCAAGTTAGAGGCCACCCTCTTTTGCAGCTTCTGGTGCACCCTGAAATCCTCCGGTGGCGCCATGTGGTCCTGGGAGACTGCCTCGTCTGGGGAGGAGGAAGAGGACTGCCGAGGCACGTCCTGTGGGTGCTCCCTCGCCTGACGAAGGGATGCACCCATAGAGGGTCCCTCCAGGGGGTCTGACTCCTCGTCCGAGGAGCGGTGTCTATGGGCCTTCTCCTGTGCCGTGGGCATGGTCTGAACCCCCACTGACAGGGTGGATTGCAGCACGGTCCCGTCTGGATGCCCCCTGGGACCCAATAAGGCCATTGTTGCGGCCATTGTCCCTGGGGCAAAACTGGGGCTGACTGCGCCACCTGCTGTGACGCCGTGTGGGGGCACCAACTGTCCTGACGACTGTCCCCCCTGTGGGACCCCGAGCCACTAGACTGGCAGTGCCATGCCCATTCTCAGTCCCAGGTGTCGTGCCGGGGACCGTCCCCTCGACACTTCTGACATGGAGGATGATGAGGACAGCCTCCGTCACTGCGAGTGCTGCCGATGGATGGAGGAGGACTCCGAAGAGCTCTCGGTACCGGAGTGCCATCTCGGTACCGAGGACTTGCGGCGCCGCTTGACCCTTGGTGACCGAGACCGGCGCCACTCCAAACTCTGCGGTGCCGAGCCAGACTCCGGCGACCGGGTTCCGCATCGGGGACTGCGCGGTGCAGCGTCCTCATATGGAGACCGGGTTCTGTGCCGCCTCGGTGCGGGCGAACCCCTCGGTGCCAAGTCCTTCGATGGTGACCTGGTTCTGCTCCGCCTCGGTGCAGGCGAACTTCTCAGTGCCGGGGATCTGAAGCAGGAGCTGTCCAAGAGCTGTCTGGTGGACCTTGACCAGTGCCGCCTCTTGGCCTGCGCTGCCTCCGGTGCTGAGGACTGATGTCGGTGCCGAGAGGAAGACTCCGCATCCTGAGTCAAAGCAGGCTGGATCGATGATGCCGACCTGGAGCGACTGCTGGGGGAGCATCCTCGCTCTACCCTCCCGTGGCCGTCTGGCTGGAGATCTTCCTCCCCGTACCAGGGATCTCCACCGCCCTTCAGGAGGACCCAATGTGGGCTTGCCCCGGGACACCAGCCCCTTCTCCCTCGGTGCGGGGCGGGGGGGGGGGGGGCAGAGGTGGTGTAGGCAAGGCCAACAAGGCTCTTGCCGCCTGAAAAGCCTCCAGTGTCGACGGCGTCGGTCGGGGCACTCTCCCACTTCCAGGAGTCAGGGGAGGCTCCCTGCTCAGAGATGCAGGCACTGGAGAAGACTTGACAGGCCATGGCCAGTGCATCTCCGCACCAATGGCGCAGGGGAGTGTCTGCGCTCCGCGCGCTGTCTCTTCTTCTTCGGCACCGGGGATGTTGCTTGGTGCCAAGTCGGGGCTGGTGCCAGTGGTGAACTCTGCACCGAGGTGATGCTCGGTGCCGAGGTGGAGCGGGACGGCTCAGACACCGGGCGGAACGCTGCCTCCATAATCAGGGCTTTTAACCAGATCTCTTGGTCCTTCTGAGTCCACGATTTAAAAGCCCTGCAGATCTTACATTTATCTTTCCTGTGATCTTCCCCCAGGCACTTAAGGCACCGATCATGGGGGTCGCTGAGTGGGAAAGCCTTCCTGCAGGAGGCACATGGCTTAAATCCAGGCCCGGTCGCTCTAAATCCCTCAGGGACTTCTTATCTAACTACACTTAACAACACTTAACACTACTTAACAACTACTTAAAACTAACTAAAGTACTTTGAATAACAATGAGTTCAAAGAAGGGAATAATACTTGGAGAAAGCAAGGCTAGTTCCAGCAACCATCACGGGCGGAAAGAAGGAACTAAGGGGGCGTAGGGCCAGCAGTGCCTCATATACTGCGACATGTACGTGGGACTCCAGGGGGCACCATAGCCAGCCCTATGGGGTCTGCTAAGGGGAAAAAAGTTCCAGGAACCATGCACGGTGGTGTGTACTCACATATAGTGGAATGGACATGAGCAATCACTCGAAGAAGAACAAATAATTAATAATGGGCACTTCAATCTAGCACAGAAGGGTATGACATGATCCAGTGTTTGAAAGTTGAACCTAGACAAATTCGGACTGGAAATAAGACCTAAAATTTCAATGGTAAGAGCAATTAATCACTGGAATAATTTACCAAGGGTTGTGGTGGATTCTCCATCATTGACAATTTTTAAATCAAGATTGGATGTTTTTCTGAAAGCTATGCTCTAGGAATTATTTGGGGTAAATTCTATGGCCTGATATACAGGAAGTCAGACTAGATAATCACAATGATCCCTTCTGGCCTTAGATTCTATGAATCTATAATGCCTTTTGGTGTCAGAAATTTGACTTGGCATTCACTGGGAGACAGTAACAAATGGGATATAATATGCTGGTGTAAGACACCGGTCATTAATTCACATGGTTTTGTCCATAAGCATTACAGAATTTTTTATTGATAGTGACAGTTAAATATATAGCAAAGGACATACTGAAATGGTCATAATTATCTTAAGTGAATGTGTATTAGTAAATAACATTGTCAGGAAATTATATACAAACCAGGGATTGTAACTGAACCTTTCTGGAATTGAAAAATGAAATTCTGAAACTGGTAGCAATATGAAATGACTCCACTGAGTTTAACCTGAATACGTTTGAATTACACATAGAACAAGAATCTTTTGTTCACCTCACGAGTGTGAATGTATAATTTTCCTGATTTCTTTCCCCACGCCCTTTGTTCTTTTCAGCTATTCTGTGATTAACACTGTCTTGGGTAGATTTCAGTGTTTTCCCTGGGTTAGCAGGATGTGATCTAGGTGCTGCTGCAGCATGAATCTTTTAAAAGCAGCCTAAGAAATATTTAAGACCCTAGTCTAGAAGGAACAGCTCTCCCAGGCATAATTTTTGGTGCTGGTTGCAGCAGAGAGCGTATGCTGTGAGGAAAGTATTATTTTTCTAAATGGAAGGTGTCAGATGGTCACGCAATGTGACTGCATGTTCGAGATCACTGCCTCCCATCTGCAATTTGTGACGTGTGAAAGATTCTGCCCAAATGTGCTCACCAACTGGAAACCCTCAGCACTTTTTTTTTCTTATCAGGAGAGACCAAGATAACCAATGGTTTACAGATCAGGGATCCTATCAAATTAATATCACTCTAGGATAAAATCTGCTTTAAATACAACTACTAAACTCCAGCAAACTTAACTAGTACATACAAGTTCATTCATCTGATTAAAAGTCCCTACTAGTAAAAGAAGAATATACATTGCATTTTTTAAAAAAGAGCATTTTGCTCATACCTTTTACAAAAAGGCTTGATATAAAATGTGACAGTCTTTTCCAGTACTAATTAATGCCATCTATTTAGAACATCTACTAGGCTTATGAAAGGCATTAATGTATTGGGGATAGTTTTTCCCTGTCCAGCTTTTCTCTGGATCACATGAGCTGCTTGCTTTTTCAGTTCAACGCATCTTGATGTGGCTGGGCTGAAGGCAAAGTAAGGATTATTTGCCTCCAGAACGGCATCTGCAGAGTCTCCAGCAGTGGAAGTGTTCTGAGTAGTGGATCATTTGCTTAAACCAGGGTGACTACGCTCAGAGACAAAGTTGGGTTTCTCTCTTTAAAGGACTTCCACATTGCTTTGGTGATAATATAGCTCTGTCTGACTCTGAGCTATCTGCCTCTATAATAGCAAAGCAACCCCTGGAGGGGCCACTTACGATGCCTTCTCTGTTTGCATTTCAGCACGGGGAGCACGGGGAGTTTCTAGGAAAATGCCAGCCTACAACCAGTGAGATGGAATGTTATCTTTACTGCTTGGGGAAGGCCATTGGGTAATATGCTGGGTCTCCTCTTGGAGTGCTGACGGTGCCTCTCTTTGAGAGTGCAGGGTGCCAGCTTCCTTCAAAGACACACTTCTTAGGTCTCTTCAAAGAAATCATTGCTCAAAGCATCTAGTTTAGCCAATTACTAACTTGTTTCTAATATCCCATTTCAAATAGGACAAAATGTGGCCAAGAAGGTTGTGTTAAAATAACTTCACCAACATCTGGTGTCCGCAGACTGTATTAGAAGGCAGTCTGGTTTCAAGCCTGGGTATGGTATTGAATCTGTGCTGGTTGTGCTGGTCAATGGATATAATAGTTACCTGCCACAATGGTGTTGTGAAGCTAGCTTATTGCTTGTAAATTGTTGAGGTCTTCAGACAGTAGGTACTGTTTAAGAGGAGAGGGTTGCTAATAGCCTAAATAATTAATGTTTCCTTGCCTGCCTTTAGAGGTACCCTTCAGCATTTTACAGCCAGATATGATAAGTACCAGTGGAAAGTCCTCTCCAATGGATCACTGTGTTGTTGATCAAAAAGCTCCTGGCATGTAATATCATCTTCAGGTTCATCTAAGAGATACGACAGCAGGACTGTTGGCCAATCCAATATAAGAGCAGATTTATCTGTGAGTCAGCACTCACGCACTTATACAGTGTTTATTCTATAATGAGTCAGCCAGCACGTACACTTCCTTCAAAAATTATTGACAGTGAATTCAGTGTTGGTGAACAGGTATTTGAGTGACAACCTTCTATCTATAGAACAGTTAGAGCAAAAGCAGCAACAATTTAATCTTCTCCACATTGCCCTCTTAGTGTGTCTTATAGAGATGACCCAGAACAGAAAGTGTATCACATACCCATTCACTCTTTGGTCTCTCTGCTAGGAAAAATATCAGCTCGTGCTAATTGTAGTGGTTGGTTTTGTGCTGTGACTATCTCATGAACACAAAATGGACAGAGACCACCAACCCATTTCACCTGGGTCAGTCATATGCTGTGCATATGGTATCTCACAGTAAACTTGAAGTGAATCATGGTATCTAAAGCTAGTGAAAACCTGGAAGTTCCATATTATAGGATGCTTTGTGGGAAGGACCGGAGCCCCACTGTCTTCCAGTGCTCACTTGCCTCCCAGCAACTAGCCTACAGCCTGCCTGACCTGCAGTCATTCCTGATCTTCAGTCCATGAGCACCAGAGCACTATATGGGCTGTTATTAGCAGTGGCTGCAATAACACAGCTGCACACTCTCCTAGAGGAGGCCTCCGTCTATCATTTTCAGCAATGCATTTAGCAATCGATAGCCTACCCAAAGCCTTCCATCCATCATTTTGCCTCACTCTTTTCCCATGGGAAGTGATGACATCTTCTTCCTGACAAAGAGCTCCACACCATGTTTGTTACTGCTTTCCCCATCACTATTTTACCTCTTCTCTCATCTCAGCACCATAACAACCTGCTAGCAGAGAAAGCCTTAGGAACACCTCTATACCTCAAAAGAGCAGGGTGGGCATGGTGAGTCGAGGCCTGGTCTAACATAGTAGCAAGTCAGTTTTGAACAAGTTCCCGTAGATGGCCTCCGGATGACATAATTAAATCAACAATTGAGAAAGATGATTTTGGCAGCAGAGCTTGAATTGATTTGAGGTTGTAGTACTCAAGGCCAGAGAAGAGAAGATGAGGGTGTTTGTTTTTTATTTCATTGCTACAAACTGTCGTTGCATTTGGATAAGGTCCTAGAAGTTAGCCTTAAAGCTACCACAATTTTTTTATTGCTTTATGAGGTAAATTAATGCAGAAGAACAAGAGCTTCAATTTTTTTTCTAGCTGAAGCTCCCATTAGGAATTTATCAGCTTCTTAAGGTTTTACTCTTATTATATCACAGTTTTAACTTTTTCTATAGCTTCTGCTGTAAGCTCCTAAGGACTTGATTCTCCACTGTCTTGCATTTGATTTGGTAGCAATTTACACCCTCTTTGCACAGGTATAAATAATTACACAAGATGCAAGGCAGTAGAGTATATTTTTGTAATTATTCCTTCATTTACCATCTAAATGCTGTACTTTGTCTTGGGATCCAGTTTGCTACTGATGACTATTTAGATGTCAGTTAGGCACGTCTTCAAAAAAAGGAAGAGAATAATAATGAACCTGTTTTTTGTTTTTACCTTTGTCTTGGTTCTCTATACTCTAACTCTAGGGATACTTAGTGAGGTTGCAATATCAATTATTGGAAAGATTAGTCACTATATTGATTGTTTTGTTTAGAGAAAGAGAGGTAAATGCACAAGAAGCTGTCTCACCCAAAGCTAGCTGTACCATTTATGTGTCCATACTGAGAGAGGGGGCACAAGGATTTTAAGATATTTCTTGGAGTGAAGGTTTTTTTTTTGTGTGGATCTAGAGAAAAGAAGTCACATTAGTGAAAGAAAATATCCGTGGGATTTAAAAAAAGAACATACTAAGAGAATCAAAATCAGAAACACAGCAACAATACTGAAAAGAAAGAAAGAAAGAAAGAATATCCTGGTAGGTGAGACTGCCCTCTATCTTGTCATGCAATATAGCAAAGATGAACAGAAGAGTAACCAGAACATCCATATGTAGGATGGATGAGATAAGAAGCTCAGTGGAGGGAATTTTGAAAGAAAACTTTGTATTGTTCAAAGGGTCAGTCAAGCACAGTAAGGATGTTCAGTTCAATTCGGTTCAGTGAATCGGGTTCCTTTTAATGGTTCACTAAATTCTGGCTATGTAAAAATTACACTTAAAGTCCTTTAAAATCTTGATCTGCATGACAAGACCACCTGACTGCTTGTTCTCTCTTGCCCTTGAGTTTACAACTGATGAAAATAGGGTAAATATAGTTCAGACTTTAGAAGAGGGGGAATGCTCTCCTGTGCCATAGATAGTATTCCAAGTTGCCATAAAAGGGTCACAGCAAAGTCCATTTGTTCCTTTCTCCCTTCGGTCAGAGCAAGAGACTAACCCTTTTGGGGTGGTGTTTTCTAAAGAAATAATTTCTACCTTTTACTGGTGATTTGTAAGATTGCCACCAGCTTTTTTACAATTCCAAAAGCTCCTGAAAGGGGTGCAGTTTATTTCCCCCTTGTCCCTGGCCAACTACCCTGGTCACCAGCAAGGGTGGGAGGATACAAGGTCCTATCTACACTCTCCCCAGCCCCACGTACTTGCTTGCTGTGGGGGCTATTCAGAAAAGCAGAGGCTGTGCTGTGCACCATATGCAAATCCAAAATCCAGGTAGGCCAGATAGAAGGATGGCAGAAGGGAGCATTATTCCCTTGCGTGGCCAGGTCAGAGAACTAAATATAGGAAAGCAAAAAGAGTTTGCTAGTAGTAATGGTGCAATTCCTGCACAGCATTAGGTGCCCTCAACATGACTGACCTGGATGAGAAGTGAAGATGCTGCACACTTTGCAGAAGGCACTCAACAGCTTGTGGAAGCAGGCGCAATAACAGCATTCACATAACACTCTTATCTTGAGGATCTCAAAGCACTTACAAATTATTTAAATCTCACAACACCAAACATAAGTCTCCTTTATTGTTATTCCAATCTTATAGGTAGGCACACTGAAGCACAGGGAGGCTACCAGCCAAAATTTCAAAAACAGATACTAATTTTGAGTCCTTAAACCGACATCTAGAGCCTGAATTTCAGAGATGCTAAGCACCTGCATCTCCTTAGTTGCAGTTGTGAGTCTTTAACACCTCTGAAAAATGAGGTCCTTAGGTGTCTCAAGGTAAACACCATAAAATGAGGCACACACGCTTTTGAAAATTAACTGCCTGTGATGTATCCAAGATTGCTCAGTGAGCTTGCTTCTCCATTGCCTCGCACCTTGTGTTGTCACTTACCCCTGTGCAAAATGGTAGCAAGGGGGTGTAATACTACCACTCTGGTGTGGTAATGTCATAACCCTGTCAGCTGTCAGGCAGGGGAGAGTATGGCCCAGTGAGTCAATAGTCTGACTGGGAACAGAACCCACAATTCTTAACTGCTTAATACTAATGGTAAATTTGGTCAATCTGTCCCAGATAAAATGGGTTCATTTTTCTTCCTGGTACTGAAAATAGCGAATTTTGCTGTTTCTAGCTGGCGTTTTACAGTTTACATTGCAATACTAGCTCTGATGGTAAAGGCAGAATGGACATAGTTTTCAGAACTGCAAGTTTAACCAGTCCTATTCATAAGCCTATTTTTTCCATTTTCTTACGATAGCTATCGTGGATCTTAGTCTGTCTGGGAACTGGATAACAACAGCCAGTTAACATACTAAAGGTCAGAATTTCAAAACTGCTACTACAAATGCTTTACAATCAACTATTAATAATTCTCTCTTTTTTTAAGGGGTCTGGTCATGTCCAAGGGAATGCCAGGTACATTTTTCTTAATGTATGAGCACAAGTTACACATAACAGCCTAACAACACAATACTGCCTCTTTAATGCTAATCTATTCCTTGCAATCTACTAGATACATGTAGAATCATTGGTGTGTATCAAGAGAGCAAAATCAGATTCTGAAAATATCTGAAAGGATGCACTAGAGTGTACATAATAATGTATTTTAATCTGCCAGGCCTTAAAATTAATCATGAATTCCCACTGAGATTTTAATAATTTTGAGATGATGTTCTTTTTTCCATACAGTGATATTCTTGGACAGAGTTCTTGAAATGCTGCCTGCAAACAGGTGGGGGTGGGGAAATGGGGCCATTTCTCAATTACCAGGTTAGATAAGATATGTATATGACAGTGACTATTTAATTAGTAATTTCATTCTTTTTCTTCAATCTAATGGATGATCAGTAAGATATCTCAGAGACAAATTTGATCATGTCATAAAATTGGCAGATAGCATGAACTTGATATATTGGGGCATGTACTTAAGGGAACTATTCTCACCTGGTGGATGCCTGGACTAGGTGATCTGACAGGTTCTGTGAAAGCCTGAAAACCCCCAAATTTGGATGAGGATGTTAATCGTAGTTCCAAACTTTGGGCCAGTCCTGTAGTTGGTAGCATGCACAAGATCCCATCGACTTCAATGAGAGGTATGCACAAGAGCTGCAGGATTTGATTTTTTGTTGCTGCCTAAATGCTTTTCAAGCTTTTGTCCCTCTAAAAAGAGTAAGGGCAAAACAAAATGATGTGTACATGCAGGGTTCTGAATGGCTTCAAGTCAATGGGAGCTTCACATACTCAGCCAAGGCCAGAATTTTGTCCTGAATATTGTAGCTTCTGTTACTAATATATTTTACAACAGGTGCTTCTTAAGGTAATAAAAGAAGCAATATAATGATCACAAAACCAACTGCTCCTCATTTTGATAAGTGTTTTGTATTTGACAGGTGGCCATGCATAAAATACAATAAACAGCATATGTATTGCAGAATGTCGATGATTCTCAGGGCCAAATGGAACACACACAATGTACAGTCCAATAGCAAGCCACTGAGTGCACCAAAAAAAAGTAGTTGTAATGCATACATAATACAACTGACATGCAAATAGTTAGCTCTGCATCCCTTCTACCCCTTGCCAAAAGACACACAATTCATAAGGGACAGAGTCACTTAAAGCTAGCAAAGTAAATTTAGCCACCTTCAAAAAACAACCTTGTAATATTTTTTAATTAAAGCATATTACTTATGTTCCACCCTTTATATGGATTTTGCACAGCTGTTTACACTAATATGCGTTAAAATGGGTAATTACCACAGCAATCACAATCTGACACAATACTCCTGTTACATTTTAAACATACAGCCCTGTGTTAATCTTGCTTACATACACACACACCTGTTTTGAATGCTGGTAGTTCTTTCTGCTAGTTATTGCCAGTGAATGTTTCATTTCAGAACAGGCATAGAATATTTTACACGTTCCAAGCTATTGTATTAATAGTTTCTTGGTTGTGTTTTTGTTTCCCATTTTAATGGTTGAGAGAGGCAAAAGACAGACAGAATGGTGAAAGTTTAGAGGCAGAAGTAGAGGATACCTAGGAATAGCTGAAGTGTGTCTGATACAGCAGTTTTTTTATGTATCACTATTTTATTTTATTTTTATGAGGCTGAAGCAAATTGATGGCTTCTGATTCCATAGTTAATAAAACGTTGTGTACATTCCAGCTATGGACTGGAAAGTGATTGGATTACAAGAGAAGTATTAGGTCACATCCATCTTTAAAGTTGTTAGTGTGCCATTGCCTTGATATCCCATTGCCTGGATATTGTAGAGGGGTGCTAGTCCCTTCAGACTTAAGGCTCCAGTTAGCTTCTTGCTACAACCTTAATGTTCAGCTTTCCCTAATTGGCCCCCTGCCTCTCAAATAAAGGAATTTCACCTGGAATCTAACATGACCAGTCTCATTCCAGGATAGAATTTTTCTCGGAAGTTTGGAAAAGGAATTTTAAGGATATAATGTTCTCTAAATAGCCCCATCCTTTGCTTTTTAAAACCATTTTCTAACATGGCACTTTCTATTGCCACAGAGGCCTTGCCTAAGTGTTCCAGCTTTGTTTCATTGCTCTTGTCAAGGAGAAGTTTCCTTTAGTGGGGGATTTGAGAAAGGGTGGAGGCAAGTACGTTGCTGTCATGTGCATACAAAACATTTTAAATATAAGTAACATCTAAAGTGTAAAGTGGCCTACTGCTGGCTGCACTGCTGCTGCTGGGCTGAGCCAGAGGTGGCAGTATATTGTGAGGCAACCAGCCACTGCTTCCTCAGACCTTGCCAGAAGTTTGTCTTTACCTAGTCTGTCTTGCCGGCAAGAGCTCTTGTCCTCTTTGAGGCCCAATACCCCTATTCTGATTCCCTCAGTGTCTGTCCCTGCCTGTCTCCAACACCCTCCCTCCACCCCACTGCATAATATATTGTGCATATAAACTGAGACCATGCTCCATGTCACCTCTTTGTGTTCCTGTCGTGTCCCCAACTCCCCTCTCCATGTCCCCTTGAACACACTCATGCTGTGACCTTTCTGGCGTCCTGCCCAACTGCTCAATGCCTTCCCTCCATCCATCCTTTCTCTTGCACCAAGTCCATTTGTAAACATTTAACGACTGTGGCCCTACTTCTGAACCTTAACAAGCTGAGCTCGGTACTGGTCAAGGGGAGGGGGACAAAGTGGCAGTATACCAACTTTGCAGATCCCTGGATTCTGAGGCCAATCACAGATTGATCTGTGCTCTGGCATAAACTAGAGTAGCCTGAGGGCTGCTCCAAATGGTTTATAGCCTCAGAGGCTCCCAAGGGACTGTTGTGGAATGCAAGAACAGTTAGAACACAGAAACACTGTGGCCACACCCTACCTTGGAGGTTGTAAATGGGTTCTGTTGGCTCTTCACCATCTGAGGAGTCTCTTTGTGCCTGGGGAATTCCTAAGTGCCTGGTTCAGCCAGCTATATGGCCTCTATATGTAAGTAGAGAGGACACTAGAATCAGGGCCTTTTTCTTTATACTTTCATAAAAAAACTAGGAAATTCCGCACAGAAAACCTTAGATAATTTACAGTCAAGGTAGTTAAATGCAATTCAAAGGAATTCAAACAGCACAGCACCAAACAAAGCAGTTATAAAAGAAATCACAAGGGACAGCTACACGAATTCCAACACCAACCTCAATTCATGCACACTGAGCAATAAACACATCTACAATGTGCGTTAGAATCGTGTGTCTTGTTTTGAATTGCACTCACCAGCAGATCTGAAAGTGCCTGACAAAAGTCAGGGTAAACACCATTGACATGTTACAGAAAGGGATACTGACACACAGAGAGGTCCAGTGACTTGTTCAAGACCATACAGGAAATCAGTGGGAGATCTGGGGACAGATCTTAGATCTCCTGACTCTCTGTCGGCTGGCCCACATTCCCTCCCTTCCACTGACACAAATGCTCAGAAGATGAATAGAGTAGATAGGCAGATTAATGAAACCCACCTCTTCAATCCGAAGCCAGACAATGGGGCTGCATCACAGACCCTCACAGCTGCTACTCCAACTTATGGGCTAGAATAGCAACTGCAGGTCGTCTGTGACACACTGGAAGTTAGGATCACTGGATCTCATTGACTTTCCCTGCACCAATCCCCTTCTCTCACTGCCATCTATGCCAGCCTCCACTCTAGACTGCACTGGATTGAATTGCACATAGGGGCACTCTGCATGCTACGCAGTCAGTTAGATCCCACTTCAGAGATCCATTGCAGAACTTGAGTGGTACACAGCATGGGGTCTTGCGTGGTCTCTCTTCACCGAGATTAATTCCACTGAATGTGATTTTGAAAAAAATATTAGCATCTTTGCACTGGTTTACAAAAACCTTAAATATTCATTGTTACGTTAATTTGATGGACCATATAGGATGAAATATATATATATTAGAAATATATTTAGAGCTTCTCCTGCTAGTGATGATGCTCATAATAAAATATAATTTACTTTTATACAGCACCTTTTATGTAGAAGGATTCCAAAGCACTTTGGAAACATGAGCAAATATACACAGAGATCACTTCACCCACCACTGAACGGCAGCCACTTTTAGGGGGAAACTATTTATCAGGGTACAAAAACAATACAGAACAGTTTATGGCAACAAATAAAGAAGAATACTATATCCAACTGGGATTGCAGGGGGAATTTAGGCAAGCAAAATGTAATTACCTAGCTCAGCATTTGGACAGGATACCCTAGTTATGAATATACCTGCTCTCCTGGAAATGTATTTAAAGTTTCTGGCTCTCAACACTCAGTCTTCTAGACTATGTTGACTTATTATAAAGAGTGGAACTTACAAAACATAAGAAGGCTGAGACCATCAGGGTTCTATAGAAATTTCTCTAGGAACCTATGGAATTCAATAAGAAATTATATATTTTTAAAACCAATCTATTGAACTGAATAGAGATTTATGCTTCACACCTATAAAATGCCATAGGATGGTGTAAAAAATCTATGGAAAGGATATAATTCTCCTTTAAACCTTATAGGATTTTTCCATAAGGGCATCAATACTATCCCACATTATCTTTGATACCATTGTTGTTTCTTATTCTGCAAAGTACAGTAGGTTCCATTGACATCGTCACAATTTCACCTTTGCCAGTAGACAATATTATTGTTCAGAGTACTCCCTATACTTAGTATTTCTGGGAAATGGTGGGGTGTTTTTGACATACTATGAACAATCCTACAGACTGACACACAGTATAAGGCCTACTGAGAGTATCATGGCAACATGACATGGCTCTTCTCAATGGTGGCAGGTGACAGAACAGGGAGCAATCGTCTCAAGTTGCAGTGGGGAGGTCTAGGTTGGATATCAGGAAAACCTTTTTCATTAGGAGCATGATGAAGCACGGGAATGGGTTACTTAGGGAGGTGGTGGAATCACGATCCTTAGAGGTTTTTAAGGCCCAGCTTGACAAAGCCCTGGCTGGGATGATTTAGCTGGGGTCGGTCCTGTTTTGAGCAGGTGGTTGGACTAGATGACTTCCTGGGGTCCCTTCCAGTGCTAATATCCTATGATTCTATAACATTAATTCTTGTAATGATTTAAATGGCAACCACTGCAGAGGGAAATACTGTGTCTCACGCAGCGTAATGGGATAACTGTTGGTAAATGACGACACCAATGTAGCTTACATATACTATATTTATAATAAAACAAAATATATCGCTGCTATGTAATTACTGTTTTAAGGCCAAAACAATTTCTTAAATAGTGATTTTGAGTATAATTTATAAATATTTTAATTTATACATGTTTAGTAATTACATTGTTTGAAATTAATGTGGTATCTACCGCATTGCTAACACTTTGTTCTTTTAATTAAATACCACTTTAATCAATTGTGAACTGAGGTCAAAATATCCTATTACTGTATATGCCTAGGTGAAAGCACATACTATTCTGCCAATTATCTGAAAACTTAGGTGTTCATTAACCAATTCAAGTACCCAAATATGATAGACTGCTTGTAGTTGCACCTTGTAATGTTTCACCACCATCCAGGGACACTATCGTTGAGTAAAAAGCAGGTAACCAGAGCATAAGGAAAGCCAATAAGAGGAATCCTGAGGGAAGAAGAAGAAAAGTTTCTTAACTGTGTTGCAAAAGTCTAATGGATATTTTTCCTGACCCAGAAATTCTGCTAACATTAAAGTTACATGTTTTAATTTAAAAAGTTCAGAAATACAAGTCACATAGGAGAGACAGAATATTTAATAGCCTAAGTAGTAACCAAATATATTATATAGATGCAATGAATTTGATGTAATGTTTCCATGAGATCTTAACTTCTGCATTACCCGGCTTTTGTGTTTACATTCATAACATTAATGTTGCATTAACATAGTTTTTGTATTTAAATTCCTTGGATTTTTTTTAAAAAAAAAGGAAAACCCAGCACTCTACCCTCATTTCATACCCTCTTCTCTTCTTTGACCCCTTGACGTTTCCACTTTAAGACTGCCCCCTTCTCACTGGCAGATTAAAAATTAGAGCCCAATGTGCAAATGACTTGAGAAGGCGGGCAATGGTAGGGCATATATGGCATGTTGCTTAGGAAGGCTGTCCTGGAACGTGAGAAGTAGAAGTAGCATGGGTCTGGAAACCAAAATTAATTGGGTGGAAGCAGAATGGAGAGCATGAGGTGGGGGCAATATGCTGTCTGAGGGGTGGTAGGGCGGAGAGTGTGGGGCTGGCCAGTAAAATAACTGAGTAGGCCAGCAAGGTGGAAAGGAGAAGAGGCCCCACACAATGCAAATGGAGAATTGCTCAGCTAGGCCCTGGATTTAATGAGAGAGTTATAGTGCTCTCTGAGTGCTGATCTGGCCACTGGTTACATCTGCCCATCCTCTGTCCTTCACCCAGACCTCGTGTCCTCCTCTTCATAGAATCATAGACTCATAGGACTGGAAGGACTTTAAGAAGTCTTCAAGTCCAGTCCCCTGCACTCCCGGCAGGACTAAGTATTATCTAAAAGTATTTTGCCCCAACTCCTAACATGTCAGGGCCATCATTGCCCAGACACACTCCCCTCAGCCTTCTCCCCCTTCCAAGGTGAGTCTATAGGAACCGTTGCTGTACCCTATCACTTATCAGCTGGGAGTGGGGGCCATGTCTGCTCCGTACTGAACATCTCATTAGTAGGTCGTTACAAGGCGAGCTGATAAACTGGACATTACCGTCACTGTTCACTTTGGTTACATGTTGACAATGCAGTTAGCAGCCCCTGCCTGTGCGGAGCTTGCTGTGGAAAAACTAGACAGAGATAAAGCAAGGTGCTGGCAACCCAAAGGAGGGGCTGGCTTAGAAATATCTGTGTTTTATCTAGTGCTGTCTGGCTGCCCACATACTGTTTTACGCGAAGCTAAGGAGGAGAAAGCATCTCACTGCCTAAAGGAGTCAGTGAGCCTCACAGAATCATAGAATCATAGAATATTAGAGTTGGAAGGGACCTCAGGAGGTCATCTAGTCCAACCCCCTGCTCAAAGCAGGACTAACCTCAACTATATCATCCCAATCAGGGCTTTGTCAAGCCTCAGCTTAAAAACCTCTAAGGATGGAGATTCCACCACCTCCCTAGGTAACCCATTCCAGTGCTTCACCACCCTCCTAGTAAAAAACTTTTTCCTAATGTCCAACCTAGACCTCCCGCCCTGCAACTTGAGACCGTTGCTCCTTGTTCTGTCATCTGCCACCACCGAGAACAGCCTAGCCCCATCCTCCCTGGAACCCCCTTTCAGGTAGTTAAAGGCCGCTATCAAATCCCCCCTCACTCTTCTCTTTTGCAGACTAAACAAGCCCAGTTCCCTCAGCCTCTCCTCATAAGTCCTGTGCTCCAGCCCCCTAATCATTTTGGTTGCCCTCCGCTGCACTCTCTTTAACTTGTCCACATCCTTTTTGTAGTGGGGGGCCCAAAACTGGACACAATATTCTAAATGCGGCCTCACCAATGCCGAATAGAGGGGAATAATCACTTCCCGTGACCTGCTGGCAATGCCCCTCCTAATGCAGCCCAATATGCCATTAGCCTTCTTGACAACCAGGGCACACTGCTGACTCATATCCAGCTTTTTATCCACTGTTACCCCCAGGTCCTTTTCTGCAGAGCTGCTGCCCAGCTCGTCGGTCTCCAGTCTATAGCTGTGCATGGGATTCTTCCTTCCTAAGTGGAGGACTCTGCACTTTTCTTTGTTGAACCTCATTAGATTTCTTTTGGCCCAATCCTCCAGTTTGTTTAGGTCACTCTGTATCCTATCCCTACCCTCCAGGGTATCTACCACTCCCCCCAGCTTAGTGTCGTCCGCAAACTTGCTGAGGGTGCAATCAACCCCATCCTCCAGATCATTAATGAAGATGTTGAACAAAACCGGTCCCAGGACCGACCCCTGGGGAACTCCGCTTGTGACCGGTTGCCAGCTAGACATGGAGCCATTGATCACTACTCATTGAGCCCTATGCTCTAGCCAGTTCTCTATCCATTTTATAGTCCATTCATCCAACCTATACTTCTTTAACTTGCTGATAAGAATACTGTGTGAGACAGTATCAAAAGCTTTGCTAAAGTCAAGGTATATCACATCCACCACCTTCCCTACATCCGCAGAGCCAGTCACTTCTTAATAGAAAGCAATCAGGTTGGTCAGGCATGACTTTCCCTTGGTGAATCCGTGTTGACTGTTCCTGATCACCTTCCTCTCTTCCAAGTGCCTTGAAATGGATTCCTTAAGGACCTGCTCCATGATTTTTCCAGGGATTGAGGTGAGGCTGACCGGTCTGTAGAAGGAGAGAATCTGTAGCAGGGAGTTGAATGAAGCCCCGGTACATAGGGGCTACAATGCTCCGGCAGCATGATCCAGGAGGCAAAGCCAGAGGGAAGGCTCTGGAGTGGCACCTTCACCCTTTATGAGGTGCCTGGTCACATTAACTGGCCAGAGGAAAACTCCATGAAGTAGAATTAATTTTAACGCAGTGTTCGAAGCCTCTCTCCTGGTGCTAAAGGGTTTTGCTGTGAGTCTCAAAGAAGCATTCAAAATCTTACTCATGGAAACTTTCCCAGCCTGTGGCAATCCTCTCTGCTGGGCTCCCTGGCCACGTCAGGCCAGGCAGGGAGAATATGAATTCTGTTGGACCCTGTGTGAAATACCAGAGGGGATTTTTCCCCTTATGCCTTAAAAAAGAGTGAATGGATTTTGCTAAAACTTTCCAAGATTATTCCATTTGGACTGGGACTAAGCAGGAGGAATTGCAGCCCAAGTAACATTTGAGAAGGTCGTGAGTAAAATCCATATAGAACTTTAACTAGAGTATTTTCTGCTGTGAATTGTATGATAGCAAAAGCAAAGATTAGGTAGCACCTTCCACAGATGGATCAACAATGGGTACAGCTATGTATATTTGCACAGACATATTTGCCTGCCAGCAGCCGAACACTTTTGGGGAACAGGAGAAGGAACTCCCATAGCTTTTTAGGGGCAAGAGAAGAAAAGAGGGGAAGAGAAAGAGTGATCCGGTATTCACTCAATCTCCTCTTAGCTTTATCCTGCAATGTGTTAATTAGATGAGCAGATGTGTAACATAGGAAGAGTTCCAGATTAATTGTCAGGAAAGCAAGGCGATCAGCACAGGGTCCGCTAAGCAGAGATCTTTCTGTCATATTGCCACCAAGAGCACCACAGGAGGAGGGTAACAGCAATTTCTGCCAGATCTTGACATAGGCAATTTCCTAGCTTTGATGACAGTTTGCTTGGTAGGCGTATTCTTCAGTTGTAAAAGAGATGCAGAGTGACTGTTCTGCAGAATACTGCCCCATCCTGAGCTGAAAGAAAAGGCCTGAGCTGGCCACATGTTCTCGAACGCTCAGCACTGGGACAAACACACTTTTCTTATTTTGCTTGTGGTGATAACACAATCCAGGAATTTATTTAAAAAAACATGCACTTTGCATCCCATGATGTACTTGGCTTTCTGGGAGCTGGGCACAAGGAAGCATGAGGCAGTGGTAGAAGAGGCAGCATCTCCAGCTGATGATCTGTAACAACACTGTCAATATATTGTAATTATTCTAGTTGCTCGGTGCTGGAATGCCCCCTAAGTTGCCAGTGATGGGCCAGGTGTACCATGACTTGGAGGCAAGCACCACAGGTGCTTCAGCAGCTAGGCCTTGTAGGTCTCAATAGCCGTGATGGGTCCCAATAACCACTCAGACACACAGCTAAGAGAGAGGATATTTTGTTAGGGCTGGTAGAAAAGGGAAAAGTTGCAGATATCTTAGGTACAGAGCTTTAAACAGTTACACTTCAACATGAGCCATAGCGGTTCCTATTTGTAGCAGGCCAAGCAAGAGATGGGGTCTTCAGAGCTCATGTCCCAGGTGCTGTCTCCACTCCAGTCTCTATTCAAGCAAATGAGAGGTTTCAGGTTTTGAGGCCAACCTCAGTTAGTGTCTCTCATTTGGGCCCCTTTGCAAAGATTCCCTGCCCGGCCATTACTGTTTCCACATGAGTCCCATACAGACCTGCACCCACACGCAGCTCTGTGTACAGTTCCTGGGGATGACTCCCTGCCTCTGGCTTCTCTCCAGCACCTGGCTAGCCATGCTGCTGCTGCTTCCCAAACGTGCCACCTCATTTCCTAAGCCAGGGTCCTTCCTCCTATCTGGAGAGGGGCTGATGGGACCCGTAATCCCCTGCTTAGTAGGATCATCATAATATTCTTCCCTTCCAAACATATCATCGGACTTTTAGGACGGGTGTGGCAATGCCTTCCTGCTACAGTAACAGCAGTGCTACTCTCCATTTGATTATAAATTCAGTTCATATTTCAAACACGATGTGCAGATTCAAGATTTTGGCAGACTTGTCTAACACAAGCTTCGTTTTAGGATGACTGTAGGCTGGCCTTATTCAAATCTTTCCCATCAGGGATGTATTTTTTTGATGAGTCAACTGAATGCTCAGCGGGGTTGCTAGGATTCAGCTGCCTCAGGGTTGGCAATATAAAGACATGCCCCCACTTCTCAGGATTTAACTCTCTCTCCATGGCGTTTAAGTCTTTCAGCCCTTCATTGGGAGCAGTGTACATGCACCTCATCTAGCCTAATAGGCATTTCACTGAGAATTATCTGCTTCAAGAGTCTTAATTGATTAAATTCCACCAAAGTTAAGCACCCAAGATTCGTACAAAATTCATCATTAAGTAGCAGAGTTAAAAAATAAACAATTCAGTAAGTGCAAATTTTTATTATATAATTAAATTCTGTCTTTTAAATTGAGATAATCCTTCTCCCCAGAAGACACTATCACACATATATTCCAAACTCTTTCCCCAAAACTGGACATTAAAAACTATAATTTGCTCTCGCTGGCCGATAGAGATCATGTCTTAAATCTAACTAGTCAATAATAATTTATTTAATGTAGAAAAGTTTGAAGGTCATCTTTATTTATCTTTAAGTATTAGGTGGCATTCTCAGATATTTCTACCTTTATACAAAATGCTTTAAGAATTCAAATGTTTAATGAATTAAGTTCAAAGTACTGCATTAGTTATAGCAATATGGCATGTCAAAATATTCCCAATACTCAGTTGTGGTTTTGCTGCATAGTCACAAGCATCACTTTGTGAGCTTCAGAGCTTAAATTTACAAATAGTTCAATAATACGTTGTGGGTGCTCCTGATCTGAGGTAATAGACGTGTGCTGAGATAACTGAAGTCCAAGGCTGAAATCGGAGGACTTCTAGTCCTTCGTCATGAAATGATAAAGAGTAATATATGCAAATGAAACAGTAGGAAGGGGGGGCGAGGTAAAAAAAAAAAATTATTCACAAAGAAATTTGGCCGTGACACCATACTTAACACATCTAGTCTTATAATTCTGTAAATCCATTGGAATTTTTACTAAGCATAAGTGGTCACATTTTAGTTTTTATATCTAATCCAAAAGAGTCTTATTAATTATTAATTAATTAATTAATTATTATTATTAATATGTGTCTGCTACCGTAGCTTGTGAGCATCTTAAATATACCTCTAGAAAGGTGCACTCTCCTCCGTACTCCTTTTAAACCGATTTCTTACAGTGATTGGGTGCCAATGGTTGGCTCTACCTGTGACAAGTGTTTTAGGGGAAATGTCTTCTTGAATGGGTGCATTTTGCAGTGCACTCAAAGGGTGGCAAGATCTCAGTTCAGCCTGAGCTCCTGTGACAGTGACTCCCATAATACTAGACCTTACACTGAGAATGCTTGACCTCCACTCATGCAAATTCAAACTTGAGCCCCACCAGCTGATGTGACCATCATCTTAGCAATGTGGGGAATGGGTCACTGGAGATAATTGGCTCCGAACCGATATAAAGCTTTGCAGAGGTAAAGACTGAGAATTTGACTGGCAGCTAGCATAGCACTGGTGTGAGAGTAGGCACTGGTTAGAATATGAGACTGCATGTTGCACAAGTTGCAGTTTTAAGAGGTCTTCAGGTTCAGCCTCAGGTTAAGTGAGTTGCCATAAGCCATTTTGGGAATGCATGAATCATTGTCACTGTGTCTGCAGGGGACACGAATGGACCAATTGACTAAACAGTTGAAGGCATTTCTCACACCTGCTGCTACCTGGATATTTTAGAGCAATGAGTAGTTGTGTAGAGCCCAGACCTTGACCATTAGTGATACCTGTGGCTCAGTTTAGGATAACATCACCTTTTTAGCCAGTTCCTCAAAATGTTTTGCCCTACAAAACAATATAATTTTGTTTTTACCTGAATTCATCTTTATTGGGGGCTCTTCATCCAGGTTCCTCCATTCATTCAGGGAGTCCATCACTAGACAATTCCAGAGGGGTAGCCATGTTAGTCTGTATACAGCAAAAACAAAGAGAGTCTGGTAGCACCTTAAAGACTAACAAATTTCTGCGGGCATAAACTTTCGTGGACTGCAACCCACTTCGTCAGATGCAAAGTGCTACGGGACTCTCATTGTCATCACTAGACAGTAATTCTGAGGAAGCATGGAGTTGGATGCCAACTGTATAGCCGTAAAGCCATAAACTCCCCTAATGGCTCACATCGTTGCTGAATAGCAGGAGATAGGATCGATACCGGCAGGGCCTTGAAAGTGAGGGCTCATGGGGAAGGGAAGGAGCTTCTTATTACTACTCACTGGGATTTTCCCATAGGGAATGATGGAGCAAGAGTGAAGCAACTCTGTTGGCATCTGCTGGGTGTCAAAGACTAATGTAAAATCCGCAGAACAAGCAGGGATGACTTCCATTTTACTCGTCATCTTCATGCAGTGTCCTGACATGAACCTGAACTGAACAGAATCACAAGTATTAGAGGTAGACTGATGTTGCTGAAGTTTTCCCTGTCCTTGCTTTCTCAGTGATTTTTACCTAAAAAGAAAGGTTCCAACCAAGATGGTACTTTGCATGATCACTAGTATTAAGCAGGTTTTTTTAATTTGTTTTGGTTTTTTAGCATGGGATTGAACATTGCATGTTTTAGATCTGCTGTTAGCTTGGCCTCTTCCAAGGAGGCATGGAAAATTGGACGGTAGTGGACCTAGATATTCTCCAAAGGTTTTCACCTGCATTGATTAATTTAGCATGTGGTGTCATGAACATTCCCCCTGCCTGATGCTGTAGTGCCTTGAGCACTTTGTCCTATGAGATTGGACCATACCCATTTAGGAAAGGCTTTACCCTTTCTATCTTGATTGTTTCTGCAGGGCTGGAAAATCTACTAAGGGTTTACCCCATTTTATTTTTGTTAGTTAGTTGAGAACTCATTGAAGTAGTTGATATGTGCCACTGGGACTGAATGTAGACAATATGAGTTCATTATTTATATTTGTATCACAGAATTGTCTAGAGGCCCCATCCAAACCCATTCTATGAGGCATTGTACAAATACATTTTGTAAGAGAGGATCCCTACCCAGAAAGCTTGTAATATAATTAGGCAAGACAGACAAAGGCTGGTAGATGGGGTGAAACATCTCAGAGTGATCAAGGACATTCTTGGAAAATGTCATGTTAGTTCCATTATTTTGTTATGTTGTTTATGTTTGGCTTAATAAATTGGCACATTATGCAAAATAGTTTCATTGACGACAGCTACAGCAGAGAACTTCTTTATTTACGAGAGAACCGGTCGTTTGAGACTCATTCAGTCAGATTCAATTTCATTTTCCCATCATATATGCTGTACTCTCCTACACCATCATTTCTTTCATGGTCACCCATTGGGGCAGGGTGAAGGGATGTGGTGACCGGTAGGGGGGAATCCTCATGTAACTAGATTGATTTTAAGGTGGCTTTATGCTACTTGGGACATGCAAAGCAGCCTTAATTTGCTGAAGCATCTGACCCAGAGCAATGGCGTCAATTCAAATATTTCTTGGAGGGAAATTTTGGTCCAACCCCTGTCAGGGACCCCATTCCAGTTCTTGCTCATTCCCCCTCATCCTGCAGGGATCCCGGGTCTTCCCCTCCAGGGAGTCTCTCCTCTCTTTTACACACACAGTGTGTGAGCCAGTGTCTCCAGGAGTCAAGTTCTTGGAGGACTCCCCTGTGCTCTGCTGTACAGGAACAGATTGCAAAATCACTCACTGAAATTTGGCCCGGCCACCTCCCTGTCCATATGGAGGGTTGGCAAGGTCAAATGTAAGCATTGTTGTGACCACACAGCTGGAGTGATGCTCCAGACTGCTCCAGCAGCCGCCATACTGATTTAGTACGGGGGCCACTGCTTAAATAGGGTCGGGCTATGGCCCAAGTGCCTCCTTAATTGGCACCAGTGACCCACAGTGACCTGAACAGTGACACAGTATTCCAGAGATGGGTGTACCATCCATTTATATAACTGCAAGGATAATTTCAGTATTGTCTATCCCATTGATGATACATCCGAACACTCTAAATGAGAGAGTAGAAAAGCAAAAGTTCAGGGACAGAGACCTCAGCAAAAGTAAATTATAGAAATAAAACCATATAAGGAAATTTTATCATGATTGTATGTTTTTCTAAAAGAGATGCTCTAGTTCAAACAGGAATTAATTCAGGGAAGTCCTATGGCCTGTGTTATACAGGAGGTCGGACTAGATGATCACAATGGTCACATCTGGTTTTAAAATCTATGAATTCACCCATTGTCTAATTACATGTGAATAAAGAATGTTGAAAAATGTGAAAACCATGTCAGAAGGTGAACAGGCACCAAGAGTCCGGGTTACAAAACTTTTGATCTCTTACGAAAGCCTTGTTAGATTGTGTCCTGCACAATGCGCTTTCTATAATGATATTTCAGTTTGCTGCCTGACCACTGTCTCCCAGGAACTTTCACAAAAATGAGAAGGCTCTCTTATGAAGCCACCACAGAAAGCAAAAACTGTAAACAAATAAATATTGAAGCATTTGTTTTTTAGTTTAATGTCTGAAAATTCTTCAAACTATTAATAATATTGAAATGATGAAAGCATGAAGCATTTTTCTCAATGGTATACTTCTCTCTCTGGCCAGAGGTTTGCCAAATTTCTGTTGATCCGTAAACTCTCTGTCAATCTATAAAAATCAATGGCTAGAATGATGCATATTTAGGTTTTGGAATCAGAAGTTTCAGTTTAGTGCCACTTTCTCATCAAGTACAGAATATGGTGTACATCTCCAGATGGCCTATACAAATGCTTTGCCATACTTCACTCACTCTTTGAATGTCAAGCATCTCTGGGATTAAGTACATCACCAATTAGCATCTTATATCCATTTGACAGATATAATTTCTCATTATTTCATACATTTCTTCTTTGCTAATATTTGCACATTGTATCACTCGTCTCATGTGAGAACAGGAGGTAATTGTAAGATAAGGTGCGTGTTTTTCAAACATTATTCTCCCAAACCACACAACACTGTGCATTGATTTAAAGTAACATTTTGGCTCTTGAGATGGAAACTCTTTGCGGCAAGGCCAGTCATCATTTTGGTCTGGACCAGCACAGAGCACACTGTCAGTGCTTAACAAATGCAAAAACAATAACTAAACTGAACAGCTCTTTCTTCTTATCGCAGAAAGTTTCCATAGAACCTCTATATGCCAGTATGTGATAGTGTGTGTGCACATTCCCGTTTTACATTTTTCATATGTAGAATAAGAATTAGTTTCTTTTTGGGTGACCTCTTCATTAGCAATTCTCAGTCTGGCTATATATATGGATGTGTCTATACATCCTTCTATTGTCTCTGATCTGATCCTGCAAGGACTACCATATGAGCAGAGCACTGTTCCCATGCAGACCCCCACTGAAGTCAAGGGTCTTCCTGAATAGCTTTATTTGAAGGATAAGATCCTATGTCTCTGAATGGAGGTTATAGATACCATATCTTTTACACTCCATTTCATAGAATCATAGGTCTGGAAGGGACCTCGAGAGGTCATCTAGTTCAGTCCCCTGCACTCATGGCAGGACTAGGTAATATCTAGACCATCCCTGACAGGTGTTTGTCTAACCTGCTCATAAAAATCTCCAGTGATGGAGATTCCGCAACCTTTTTAGGCAATTTATTCCAGTGATTAACCACTCTGACAGTTAGGAAGTTTTTCCTAATGTCCAACCTAAACCTCCCTTGCTGCAGTTTAAACCCATTGCTTCTTGTCCTGTCCTCAGAGGTTAAAAGAACAATTTTTCTCCCTCCTCCTTGTAACAACCTTTTATGTACTTGAAAGCTATCATGTCCCCTCTCAGTCTTCTCTTCTCCAGGCTAAACAAACCCAGTTCTTTCAGTCTTGCCTCATAGGTCATGTTTTCTAGACCTTTAATCATTTTTGTTGCTCTTCTCTGGACTTTCTCCAATTTGTCCATATCTTTCCTGAAATATTGCCCCCAGAACTGGACACAATACTCCAGCTGAGGCCTAATCAGCACGGGGTAGAGCGGAAGAATTACTACTCATGTCTTACTTACAACACTCCTGCTAATACATCCCAGAATCATGTTCGCTTTTTTTGCAACACTGTTGACTCATATTTAGCTTGTGGTCCACTATGACACCCCCCCCCCCTCCCCCCCGATCCCTTTCCGCAGTACTCCTTCCTAGGCAGTCATTTCCCATTTTGTACATGTGCAACTGATTGTTTCTTCCTAAGTGGAGTACTTTGCATTTGTCCTTATTGAATTTCATCCTGTTTATTTCAGACCAATTCTCCAGTTTGTCCAGATCATTCTGAATTATAATCCTCTCCTTCAAAGCACTTGCAACCCCTCCCAGCTTGGTATCAACCACAAACTTAATAAGTGTACTCTCTGTGGCATTATCTAAATCATTGATGAAAATATTCAACAGAACCAGACCCAGAACTGATCCCAGCAGAACCCCACTCGTTATGCCCTTCCAGTATGACTGTGAACCATTGATTTCAATTAGATTTGGGATGGGAGGATTTGTACTAGGGATGAGTTGTGACAAAAATGCCCCATTTCCCCTCAAAAATTAGTGATTCCTTTTCCCAGTGTTTCCTCCACAAAGGTGTGGTGTTCATTGTGTGCAAATCCTAATCTGTAGCATGGGATCACCTAAGGGACAACATCTGTGTTGAATCCCAGATGTTTTGCTGTTTCAGCGACAAGTGTATGCGTCTGAGAAAAGGACTTTACCATAAAGATCAACATAATCTACCAGTTTAAACTCTGTTTTGGGTGTTAGATTGAGGATGACTGACATATACAATGCAAATGACTAATTCTGATATAGACATAATGGGCCAACTGTTCCCTGTTTTGTGCCCACATGTAATATGCACAAATGAAACCCTGATTTGTACACACTAATCAAGAAGCTAAATACATAATTACCAGATTTGCAAATACCCAGAAGAAAGCCTTCATGTTCCATTTTAGTGGCTATTTTGATCTCTTTTGCAAAGGTAATAAAAGGAAGTAATCCAATGGAATAACTACTCCCAAAGGTTTAATTAAAGAGAAACTGTCAAGTAATTTAAGCCACAGAACTTGATGCACTCTAAAACTGTTGCATTTCTGTTTTCCAATCTAACCTGAACGCATCTGATAAATCCTAATCCTATTTTATAAGCAGCTAAAAAACAAACAATGGCAAAAATGGAAAATTGTGATGTTTCTGTAACTGTTTTTAAGTGTATTTTACGTCTTGTTTATGCCGCCATTCACATTATGTTCATCTGTCTGATGTCATCCTCTTTCTCTGAGTCATGCATGGCAGCAGCACTAGAAATATTCTTTGTGCATATGCATGTGTTGCTGTATGTATGCTCTCCAAAGATACTACTAATTGGCCAGACACTAGATAATTTATGCTTCTGTCATTGCTCTGAGGTGAATTTTGTGACCATCAAATCCTAATGAAGCCACCAATTTCAGCCCAAAGTGACAAAGGCACAGTTAACAGAAAATCTATAAAAACTGAATTTTCGAAGAAGTAGAAAGGCAGCAAACTAGCAAAAAAATGAACAAATACCTAAAAGTAGTATTCAAAATCAGAATCTCTAATCTGGTAAGGAATGCCTATTAAATGTTTAGGATACATTTTTCAGAAATTGTAATCCATAATAGTAAAAAACAAAAAAACCTGTTCACATAATACAGGTTACAGAGATCCCCATTGCATAGCAGACATAAAGAGCACATGCTGGCCTGTGAATAAACCTCATTTCTAGAAGTCCACAGCAACTCCTCCTGGATTTCTTGAGAGCCGGTTAAATTTAACATGGACAAACCTAAACTCTTGGGGTAAAACCCAGGCCTCATTGACAAAATCCCACTGATGTCAATGGGACCAGGATTTCACCCTGACTGGTTTTCTGGAGCACCGTGCTTTACTCACATTCTTACTCTTGAAAACATGGATTGTCCTTCCCTGTCACCCAAGACCAGCCTAAATGTTATCTCTGACTTCCACCTCTCTCTTTTGCCTCACATGTCTAGGCTGTGTCCAAATCTTGCTGAATCCATCCACTGGCTCTCCCTCTTTCACTGCATCAAGTTCAAGCTTTTTACCCTCATCCTCACCAGAAGGCCCTTCAAAACTCTGCCCTTTTCTACTTGTCTGCTCTTCTTTTCTCATCCCCCCCTCATTCTCTACACTGCCAATAATATCATCCTCATCCACCCATTTATCACATTTTCATGCAATTATCTGCAAGGGTGAAATCCTCGCTTTATTGAAATCAAATGGCAAAACTCTCATTGACTTCAGTGGGGCTAGATCTCCACCTCCATGTCTCCACACTGTCCCTTATAGTTACAATGCCCTTTCTGAACCAATCTGTAAGGCCAGTAACCTCTCCTTCAAGAGCGAATGATGCAGGTACTAAAGAGAAGTTATCTGAGGCAAAATTGGAAGGTTTTTAAGTGTGACTATGGCTCTTAACCTTCCAGACTCCTAAGAGGATATCAAGCAATGGAAAATGACAACCACACATAAAACTCTATAGTATAGAACAGAAAATGGTCAACTTTCAATACATTTTTTAACCAAATCCTGTCTATAGAATTCAGTGGGAAGGTTTACAACTGCTGTAGAAAGGACATAATAATGTATTCAGTTTATATTGATTTTTAAGGTAACTTTTATAGAACCCTATTAGTTTCATTCATATTAAATGCTACTGGACCTCACCATTAAATGTCATTTAAAAAAACTGAGGTAGGAAAACAGATGTCATTAAAATATTTTATATACTTGGTCAAAGGAACATTTTCGCCATCACTTTTTCTTACAGGGTGACATTTTTTTCAGAAATGAATACAGCACTATTCTAGTCTATTTATTGTAGTGAAGGTATCATTGATGTATCCTTTCCCAGTCACTTCGCCATTCCCTTACACTCGCATACGAGTTACTTCAGCATTTATAACATACTCAGGGAAGTACTTTTTCCTTTTTCTCCTTCATACAAGATTCAAGGCTTTCTGCTCACAGTATACAATGTGTATCAGGACAGTCCAACCCTGGATTGCTTTTCCTCATAACCATGAAGACTAGAAAATTACTTTTGTTTAGGATGAAAGCTGAGATTCTCACATAATCACCTGACTTCAAGAGCTGGAACTTTTGGAAAAATAACAAATATTGTGAAGCTCCTTATAAAATTGAAGAGTTGGCAGCACTGTAAAAACCCAACAATTTTATCTAGCTGATCTACGTTTGTTTTGTAAAGCACATTCCACATACATGGTACTATGTAAGTAATAACTAATAATGTAAATACATATTCTTCTAGTCTATGCACTGTTTAGTTCTTTTACACATACATGTGAGAATGGACCAGCTCCTCAGGAATATAAAAGGGCAAAGCAGAGGATAACATAATAGGAGTCAAGAAGGATTACCAGTTGAATGAGAAGAAGCTGAAAATAACTACATCGGGGCTGGTCTCAAAAAAATATTTAGGAGAGTCTCTGGACAATAGGAAACTTAAGCAAAGTCAAGAATTAAACCCAGCCAGAACACAGAGATGTAGTCCTATTCTCAGTGGAGGATAGACACAATTTACTAGTACTCCATACCATGCTATAATACCTACTCACATGTAAGACACCTAGAGTGTAATCTGGGCCCCATTGAAATCAATAGCAAAACTCTCGTTGACTTCAATGGAAGCAGGATTTCACCCGAAGGGTCATAAATCTATAAGGCAGAGGTCAAGGCACATACCTGAAGGCTGAAAGTGGCTGTGGCTTGCTTTATTTATCTGTCTTCCAACTAGCAAATATTCTTACCCCTGTTACATTTTCCTTTAGTTTCCCCTTTCTTATTCCTGAGGAGAAGGCACATTCTCTCAATTCACTTTTCTCGCCATGAGTGAAATTCACTCCTATGCAAAGAGATAGCTTAAGTAGAACTTAAGTGGTGCCAAAGCTTTGAACTGGCCCTCTGCACAAGGGCAGGTGAGTTTTTACATAGTCTATTCATTAATTTTTCCCCTAAGGGTATGTTGTTATCTTTCAGTGCTGGGCCTTATGGGCATAGATTTTCACATGTTCTCTAAATTTTGGCTTTTAAGTTTGCACACACAAGTATTTACATGCCCCAAAGCTCAGATACTGTGTGCCAGCTAGAACTGCAACAAGACATGTGAAATCTTGCATACCCCAAAATGCAAGTGTAAAGTTAGAGATTACTTCTGAAAATTTGGCCAACCCTATCTGCCGGTATTGTGGCTGGCCAGCAAAAGGCCCTCCTTTCCTCTTAATCCTCACACCATGACTGCCTGTTGGGAAGGGGCATTGCACAATCACAGTGGCTGTGTAGGGGTACTTGTGCATCCTCTGTGTGTAGTGGAAAGGATTTCTGGGCTAACTTCATATAGGCTGGCATGGATAGCCACCAGAAGCATGGGATGACAGCAGGCTAGGGACATGTCCTAGGATCTATGCCTATGCAGCTCCAGGATCTTGCAAAGATGGGGTGTGAAGGAACTAGAGTAGCAGCCTGTGGGGATGTACAATGATTTGTGATCTCAGGTTGGGATGATATTAGATCTTACCTCCCGCAAGCTACCTACACTAAAGCATGCAGCTTAATTACTTGGCTTTATGCAGACAAAGTTACTTTCACCCTGTGTGCTGAGAATCAAATGATATTAACTTTTGTAAAGTAGAAGGTAAAGTATCTGTTTTAATAAAGTTGAATTCATATATTCATTTCTCCCCTCACATAATTCCATGTAAAATTTGTGGTTACATAACAGGGCAGCTGCTCCAGTCTTTCTGCAGCATGTGTTAGTGCACAGTACTAACCACTCAACAGAGAGTAGCATTGTGGAGGAGCTGGCGCTTCAGCTGGTGAACAGCAGCGTCACGCCAATGAAGCCATTTTACACCCATGGAGTATTTGACCTATACTTTTAAAAATTCACATTAAAAACTACATTTAAATAAGTTTATGAAGGAAAAATCAATAAAATCCAGGTTCAGAGACAAAGCTATCACTGTTTTAGTGGGGACAAAAACTAATGCTATGATCAGGGGAAAAACAGATAAGAGCTTTAATCAGATTTTCCCCTTATTTTGTTATTTAAAAAGCAAACACACTTATGGAAGGGTGTAAAGAAGAAAATGTTTATCATTTAACTACAGTCTTTTGTCTCTCAGGTAAAAATGTAAAATGTATGCAAGCGGTTTTTTAAGATGCATATTATGTTTCTGATAGACCAGAACTGCTGGAGCAAATCAGATCTCTCAGCTAAATATGCATTTATCCATTTTAAAAAATGTATAATATTGACTATATCAGCTGTAATAGCTTCTCTAGCATCATTATGGTTCACAGTGTAACTCTTTATTTGGTATTGTATCAATCTGTACTATGGACTGTCATGATGTTAAAAGAGATGTGTGTTAGTAACAGTATGGAAAGGTGTAGTAACCGGTTTTTCTTTCAACATCCTAGCTCCCTTTTAAAAAATATGGACAAAAATTCTCCTCTCTAATCTGCCCTGAGGCTCTTGGATACAGTGGGGCACCCTCTTGAACATTCTGCACTCATGGCACATGCATGGGACCCTACCCCCCACTGATATAAATGGATGTTCCACCTATGGAATATGTAACAGAAATATGCAGTGCAGTCTGGGAAGAAGAAATTTGGCCTGAAAACACCAAATGGTTCAGCTCTACATGGCAGATTAAAGACCTGAATAAATCATTACAACCAAATGAAATTGCTTTAGAGTTGTGGGATGGGAAGTGCAAAAAGACCAGAAAACAGGTTAATTTGTGTTGGTCTTTACATCATATAAAAAGATCCAATGTAATTTTAGCCAAAATATGAAGGAAAAATATTATTTTTAGGCTCAGATCCGACATTCCACATTTGGCCCTGTGAACATTTTTATAAGCATTTTATAAACACCTAAAGAATAGGGTTTACAGAGAAAATGCTGTTGAGAAACAAACAGTGTCACTATAATAATTTTGTAACCTCATATTGACATAACCCACTGGCTTACTGAAAAACCCCTCCACGTAGGGGAAAACAGAGAAACTATAATGATTTTCAGATACAGTTGACAAGAGATCATTTAGTAAACTTTTATTTTTTTTTAACTAACAATATGCAGGGATGTTGTATTCTAGGCTGCTACTAATAATCTCATCAGAATGCAAAAGCAGTGACTGTGTTATAAAACCAATGATCTGTTATATTCTGCAAGAATTTACAAAAGCCTAATGTCATTTACTACACCATGAGAACCATACTTGGATTAAAAAAAAAACAGAATTCAAAAACTGATTACAACTGATGAAAAAATAAACCATTAGTTAATGCCAATTTTAAAAAGTATAACATATTTTAGGGTTAAAAAGGAACATGTTGATGCCTTTCAAATAGAAAAAAGAATGACATTTATGTTTGGAAATGTATACCCAACAAGTCATTCAGTAATGTATTTGTAGCAGAGCATTGCTACAAAGTAAGGATCCATCAGTCTGCAGTGGATGCCAAATGTGGGCTCAGGCTGTAGGGAACTTACACAGCTTGGGAAGAGTCCGTTGTTTGTTTTTACTAGTACTTTTAACAGGAGAATGGCTACAACATTCTTAGAAATGGTTTTTCAAATTATTACAAAGGATAGACTTTTTTTTAATCTAGGACAAATAGAGCAAAGCTTAAAAAATTACATGGAGGTAACATAAAGTACATATAGTAATAACAACACTACTCACCCCTTTACACTTACAGTACAATGCATTTTGCAAACACTAACTAATTAAGCTCCACAACATTCCTTTGAAATGGTCATGTCATTTACAACAAAAGGGGAAACTGAAGTTAAGGTCAGGTAGTGATACCTTTACTCTCAATGAGCAGTAGCTTATTCCACAAGTAGCTCCATTGGCATCAACTATTTGTAGTGTAAGGTACTATTCAAAAAGAGTAAAGGTTTCAAAACCTGGCCTTCACTGGCTGACCCAAAGTCGTAGAGTGAGTCAGCAGCGGAGCGGCCACTAGAGCTCAGGGACCCAACTCCATCAACAGCATGCATCTAAGTGGCACTGAAGTCAACAGGAGACGTGTGCAGAAAACTCAGAGTCTGATAGAACCCCCCTGGAGTTCTAGACTTCAAGACCCAGTCGCAATCCTTTAGTCCTGGCTGTTTCTCTGGAATGGGAAAGAAATGAAACTGCCAAGAGGTTTTTAGAAGCAGACTGTCACTAGCAGCACTAACGTGGAGCAACTGCAGACCTCACTTGTGCTAGTACTTATTTGTGATTAAAGGATTTTGTTAAATGTCCCACAAAGATCCAAGTCCTGAAATCCTTATTCAAGCAAATGGGAGCTCAGTGTACATTTGCCTTAATAAAAATCAAGAGAAGTTCAGAAATTGGCTAGAAGATGATATAAACAAATATATTAAATTATGAATTAACGTTAAAAAGACCCAAACTCTCTTACCTAGTAAAAGAACAGGAAAAAGTTGCTTTCAGAAGAGAAGCTACATGACAGAGCAGACCCAAATTGTTATGTCACAGGAGAAGTCCTTGCTGTGGATTATATAATTCTTCTTTAAAATATAATATAGTTTTGAAGACCAAGGGTGATATCCTGACCACATTGAAACAAATGACAAAATCCCATTGACTTCAGTGGGCCCAGGATTTCACCACAAAACTCTTAGAATATTGTAAAAAGCCAGATTTTGTCACCATCATCTTGACATGGATGAATGAAGCTGGAGTAGTTCAATGGAGCCTAATGGAAAGTAAAGGTCCAACAAGGTCAAAGGCATGATAAAACCTGCCTAATGCTAAACTAATGCTAGTTAAAATAATAAAGGGAGTGAATATTTTCCCAAAAGTGACTGATGTGGGTGGTTCGAGACACCCCTCACCTTCCCTGCTGACTTCCTATGGCAGTCAGAAGGAAATGAGTGGTACAAATGGTGTCTTCTGGTATGTTCTCTGTTGAGGGTGAAGGAGTGAGGAGTGCATAAGGTATGGACGCAGTCGCAGCAGACCCAGCTATACTGAACATTCTGAACTGCATTGGGGTTACTCATGGACTAAGGCACTATTCAGAATGAGTAAGCATATTAGACTCTGGCCTACATTATAAGGTGAGCTGGAAGTGACACCTATAGTTAAAGTTACCCAAAACTTCCCATTATAAAACCCTGTTTTTAGTCACCTATAACGTTGCCAAATTTTAACTGTGGGGGCTGAATTTTTTTTAATGTGAGGTGTCTGTCTCAAGCTGAATTTTTGGGAAAATTTCTGCTAAAATGATTCAGCTGTTCCTGAGAATTAGGTTACAGGAAAATATGTTTTCCCAAGTTAAAAAAATGCTGATAGTCATTTGGGTGAGAAAAAATGGTTACGACTGTCTGTAACTGTTGTTTTTCGACATGTGTTGCATGGTCCATTCCACTGTAGGTGCGTATGCACCCATTGCATGGTTGTCAGAGATTTTTTTCCTCAGCAGTACCTGTTGGGGTGGCTCAAGTACCCCCTCCTATCACTGGGTGCAGGCATTAAGGGCAGAGCAGCTCCGACCTGCCTCAGTTCCTTCTTACTAGATAGACTCTGATAGAGAGAGGAAGGAGGGCATGTCAAGAAATGGACATGTGCAACACATCTTGAAGGACAACAGTTACAGGAAGGTTAGTAACCATTTTGTGAAAATGTGGGGACCTGCTCATAGGATGGGCTGAATGGAAGCACTGTAAACTGGTAGTGGTCAATTTACAACAGATGTGAGAAACTTCCCGTGGTTCTGGTGGATCGCCATGTGGAAGTAAGCATCTTTCAAGTTGAGGGCTGTGTAACAGTCCCCTTGCTCCAGGAAAGGAATAATGGTAGCTAGAGTAACCATGCAGAATTTTATGTTACTCAGGAATTTGTTTAACTCCCTTAAATCTAGGATAGGTCTGAGACCACTTTTTGCTTTTGGAATAAGGAAAGAGCAGGAATAAAACTCCTTCCTCTTGAGAACCAGAGGAACTGAAGCTATGGCTCCCGCTTGAAGCAGCAACTGGACCTCCTGCTGAAGGACTCTCTTATGAGTGTGATCACCGAAGAGGGGTGGGGTGGAAAGGGGGAACAGAAACAAACTGGAGGATGTATCCCAAATCTACTGTTCTTAAGATCCACTTATCTGAGGTGATGTGGGTCCAAGCATGTTGCAAGTGGGACAAATGATTGGCAAATAGAGGGGTAGGAGCAGATGGCACTCTGGGACTGCTGGTCCATCCTTGACCAATGCATCAAAACATCTTCATTAACGATCTGGAGGATGGGGTGGATTGCACCCTCAGCAAGTTTGCAGACGACACTAAGGTGGGGGTGTGGTAGATATACTGGAGAGACAGGCAAATTAGAGGACTGGGCCAAAAGAAATCTGATAAGGTTCAACAAGGACAACTGCAGAGTCCTGCACTTAGGATGGAAGCATCCCATGCACAGCTACAGACTGGGGATCGACAGTTTGGCAGAAAAGAAAAACCAGCAGTTTGGCAGAAAAGGACCTGGGGGTTACAATGGACAAGAAGCTGGATATGAGTCAGCAGTGTGCCCTTATTGCCAAGAAGGCTAATTGCATATTGGGCTGCATTAGTAGGAGCATTGCCAGCAGATCAAGGGAAGTAATTATTCCCCTCTATTCGGCGCTGGTGAGGCCTCATTTGGAGTACTGTGTCCAGTTTTGGGCCCCCCACTACAGAAAGGATGTGGACAAATTTGAATGAGTCCAGTGGGGGGCAATAAAAATGATTAGGGGGCTGGAGCACAAGACTTATGAAGAGAGGCTGAGGGAACTAGGTTTGTTTAGTATGCAGAAGAGAAGAATGGGGGGGGAGAGGAGGATTTGATAACAACATTTATCTACCTGAAAAGGGGGTTCCAGGGAGGATGGAGCTAGGCTTTTCTCAGTGGTAGTAGATGACAGAACTAGGAACAATGGTCTCAAGTTGCAGTGGTGGAGGTCTAGGTTGGATATTAGGAAAAACATTTTCACTAGGCGGATGGTAAAGCACCGGAATGGGTTACCTAGGAAGTTGGTGGTGAAATCTCCATCCTCAGAGGTTTTTAAGGCCTGGCTTGACAAAGCCCTGGCTGGCATGATTTAGTTGGGGTTGGTCCTGCTTTTACCATGGGGATGGACTAGATGATGTCCAGAGGTCCTTCCAACCATAATCTTCTATGATTCTAAGTCATAGTAACCAAGGAATACCTGTTAATTTGCAGAATAAGGTTTTTGTCCAAAAAGGTCCATATTCTTTGAGTTCTTTCCTTTTGGCATTGATGCCTGGTGTCCCTACCTCTCCCACTAATTAGCTGTGGCAACTGCTAAGGAGCCTGGTGGGGTGTGTGTGTACGATGCTCAAGTCCCTATACATGGACATAGCATTTCCTCTTCATAGTTTTTGTTGGAGCTGGGAGAGAAAAGAATGTCTGCCACAAAGCCTTTTCCAGCTCCATAATAGTCTCACTGAACAGGAGAGCCACCCCGGTGTGTCCCACTGAAGCCATAATATCCACCATCTGGTGAAATTTTGCATGGACCTTCTCTGCTTGGATCTCCAGGATTGAGGCTACTCTTTTTAGCAAATCCTGATGAGGTCTATAATCAGCAGGTGGGGAAGAGTCATTCGTTGCTTATACCTCCTCATCTGGTGGTGAGGAAGATGAAATATAGGGATGTTGAAGTGGACTTTGCTCTATCTGCTCTGATGGAGGAACTGCTGGGGTGGCTTCCACCTGGTTGGCCCCAGTCCCGGTGTCAACGAGAGGAAGATATTGTCTCTGGTGCTGATGCTCCTGATGCAGACCCAAGGAGTCAGACTAAGGTGCATGAGGGAATGATCTGACAGCTGGGGGGAACTTCACAGGACCTGAAAGGCCATTAATGTGGTCCTGGGATCCATCCCTGACTGGGCCATTGTTCTTTGTCTAGTGGCCACTTCTGAGGCTGCTGCAGGAACCATGGACATAAGTTGCCAATGGAGGATGCATGTCCTGTCTAGGCTGGGACACATAGGACCCACCCTCTGCGGCTGAAGAGGATGAAGAGTCTGAGTCTTTTGATAATGGGAGAGCAGAACCCATTGGTGTCAGAGAGACATAGCCAGAACATGGAGATGAAGATACTTGAAATATCATAACTGGCTTCCTGCTTGTGGTACCGTCTTCTGAGGTAAGGAGAGTATTGGTGGCATTGGTACTGCCTGGTTTGGAGGAGCTGGAGTAGGGACCCTATGCACCAGTAGTGGCTAAAATCCTTCCTGCACCTTCTGGGAAACTGGCACTGAAGGTTAAGTAGCTTTCTAGCATCTGCATATGCCTCCCTTTTTTATGGTTCTAGTGCCGCTTGGCCCTGAGGTACTGGGAGATAGCCCAGTCAAGCTGTAGCAGGCACTTCAGGGGTCGGTCTCGATGGAACTTGGCACACATTCCAGCGTCAATGACCCCTTTTTAGCTAAAGCATGTTTCAGGGAGTGCCTCCTTTCAATGTCCCGCACAGGTCTCTTGCCTTTAGAAGGCTTCGGTACTGGGGATCTTGTCGAGCAATTACTGAGTTCCTGGAGTTTTTGTGCCTCTGCCTTGGCACAGTTGAAAGCGATCAAGCTCTGGACTTAGATAAGTCAGGGAGAGCACTCCAGACCGATGCTGACATATCCAGTGTCCACTCCGAACTAGACAGCTCTGAGGGAGGACAGAGTGCTGCCTCCATAAAACTACACTTAAGCTTGGCCGCTCTGTCCTTTTTAGATTAAGGCTTAAATCCTTTACGGATGTGACATTTGTCACTCACTCTGGACTCTCCCGAGCTCTTACGGCAGCTCAGGTGTGGGTCGCTCACCAGCATTGATGTGCTGCTTGAGTGCCCTGATTTGAACCCCAGAGATGGAGGCATTGTTTCGGCACTGTTACCGGCACTGAAAACTGAACTGGTTAGTCTAAGAACTAAGATCTAAGAACTGAAACACGTAACTGACAACCCACTACCTTCTAGTTAAAACGCTAACTAGGCGACTACACTAAGTAAAAATGGGTTTATTTTACAATGAACGAGAAAGAACTTGCAGTAGCAAGGCTGTAATTGCTCCAACAACTATCATGAGCAGTAAGAAGGAACTGGGGGAGGGGTTCGGTGGGCAGCTCCTTTATACCTGCATACAGTGGTGCGCGACAGCAGGGGGCACTTGAACTGCCCTGATGGGTACTACCAAGGGAAAAAAACTCTGACAATTCTGCACTGGGTCCTCAGTCACCTACAGTGGAATGCAAGTGTGCAATCACTTGAAGAAGAAGCTCTAGTATCTTTATGCTATGGAGCAAGGTCTTGATGTTTGGCAATGGGGTAGGATGGGGGAGGGTGTCAGGGATGTGCTGTTTGCTTTCCCTGTAAAAATTCATCCAAATGTGGCCAAGTTATAAGCCTCTGAAAGAAATCTCAGTTTGAATATACTCATTAGAGACATGTTAGAGGTTGACAGCTAAATTTTTTGATGATTCCATCTATAGTGAGCATGCTCCATGGCCTCACAGCTCCTACATGCAACTGGACTACACATGTGCCTCTTCTCCCCACTCCCCCAGGGTTCAGGCCAGGGCTTCGGTTCTGAGCCGGACTTTCCTTGCAATTGTCCCTGGCTGCCACAGGCTGCCTTGGTGCTGGACAGCAGGGTTGAGAGCAGGGATTGTGTCTCTCCTGTGCTCTGAATGCTGCCCCTCTTGGCACCCTGGCAGTGTGGAAGAGGAATAACCTGACTCAAATGCAGAGGGAACATGAACCAGACCTTGGAGAGTGGGGCTGAAAGGGGAATAAATTGGGACCAGGAGCCTGGGGTGCATGTGGAGACAGGGAGCTGGAGGTGGGCTGGACTGGTTGACTGAGAAAAGCTGGATAAGGGGACTGCGAGCTGGTTGAGGGCAATAGGAGTGGGGGAAAGGGAATGGAAGCCAGTGGTGTGATGATGGGGAAACTGAGTTCAGATAAAGAGCTGTGTGTCGGGGGAGGAGGAACTGGGACTGACTGGGCAAGGAGATTTGGCCGTGGTCAGGTTTGCTGGGATCAGAGGCACCAGGATCTTTGACCACTAGATACACTTCCTTCCACAACCTGGAAGGAAGCCCAGGATTCCCGAGTCCCAACATGCTTGTGCTATCAGCATGCTGCACAGGCAACCTTAATCTGGCATTTCCTATCTTTTGTGTGCTTGACTTTTCCATCTTCATGTTCTTCTAATGGAGTTTTTTTATGTAACTATAAACGAAGTCTAACATTCTAGATGATGGCTCACTTTACAATATATAGCTTACTTTATAAGGCTTTTAGAGTTCCAAGGCTGCAAACTCATGATTTTCAGAGGTGCTGACCACCTGCAGCTCCATTGTAGCCCACTAGTCTTTTGGGATTTTTAATATATTTACTTGATTTCTCTCTAACACAGAAGAGTGACATTTGTTCAGGCTGACACAAGCTTTAGGTTCAGCCATTTCCCCAATGTGTCATACTGTACAGGAATAATTTTTCTAAGGGGTAGATCATATAGATGATTAGAAAACGCTGTTAGAAAACAGGTTCAAACCCTGCATCGTGAACTAGTATGACCAAAAAGATCCCTTAAATTAAAATACACAAAGAGAAATTTCCACCTGCATTGTCTCTGGTTGTCTTAACATTGCCTGAAGCTTTTTTAAAAAGAAGAAGGCTTGGGCCTTTTCATCTACCAAAACTATTTGTATGCTCTTTATTCAGTCTGTAGTTCTTCCCAGTTTTTTTTGTCAGCTAATAAATAAAGAGATTAGGGTACTCAAAACTTTGAAAGGATATGTTTTCCCAAAAATCTTATGAGAAACAGTTGCCCTAACATTCCTTTCTCCCTTCTCTACTACTTGCGTTATTTTTGTTCATATAGCAACAAACCCAATATTAAACATTTCCTAGAGTTTTCATATCGATATTATATTATATTGCCATTACTGAACAGTTTGGGGCTTTGTGGCTAGCTACCATGACAATAGATGCACAGCCTGGAACCAGTTTTAGTTAATTAAAGTCAATCAATCCAAACTTTGCTAACTTACTCATGTGAAACAATAGTATAATGAACCAAAGTCTGCAAGATGATTGGGAAACACAAATTATTGCACCCTGATAAATTAAATGTGACTATTACAAAACCTTCTTTCTAAATGAATACTCTGAGAGGGAATGTATGGGTGAATAAGCATAATTTAGAATACAGAACAAAATTAGAGAATCTGTTACAACCCACTTCAGTGTTTTAATTTTTCTTTCAAAGAAATAAAAACCCAGACTACTATGTTTATATGACAAAATGGGCATAAACTTTATAATTCATTTAAAAAAAGACATCTTAAAACAAGTATTTTTTTTTTTAAATTGACCCCTTTTGATATGTAAGCTACATTTTCCAAGACATACAGTTTTTTTGTAAGGAAGTGGGCCACTCCCAAAAGACATGGAGTTTCTCATGTTGATGTCCGTCATAACTACTCAGTTTCCTAAGCCATTTTGTAATTGATTGTTTTGGTGAGGTTACAGCCATGTATCAACTCACTACAGGACACAATTGTCACTCACTGCTTCCATCCCAGAAAAAGAGAATCTTTCTACTCATTTTATATGAAATGTTTTTAAACAAGGATTGGTAGGAGAGGGGAACTACCACACCCAGTGCAACACTTCTCTTTTCCCTGCTATTTATTATTAGCTTCGTAAGGGAACTATTTTTCATACTAAAAAGGTACTGTGCATAAAACACTGAGGAACTGGATTTTAAGTTTTTGTTTTAAAAATTCCATTTAAAATTTTTGAGCTATGCTCTAACAGTAATAGCTCATCCCAGCGGCTTATTACTATGCTAGGACCCAAATTTGGCCTAAGATGTTTATGATTTTTTATTTACACAGTGCTCCTCATTTCAGTAGACAGTGCAGTGGACAATAGCAGAACTATGGCAAACAAATTGATCCCCTGCCCCAAAGACTTTGCAGTCTGAAAACACAGTGGGTACAATGTAGCATATTACAGAAACAGAATATTGACTGAGCCTCAGATATTAAATACTTCATGGAATATGTGAGGTCTAGAATTTTTTTTAAAAAAGCTGAAAAAATGGAAAGAGATTATTCTACATTAACTGCATAACTAAAATGTGCTTTGCAAAACTGAGTGGGTGAATTATTGTCATCCTCTATCAACACTGTGAACTATTTGCAGGCCCAACTTCAATTTTCTAACAGTGAACAGCTAAAGTATTTGTCTACACAGACTGAGTCACATAGGGTTTCTTTTGTTTTCGTTCTACTTTAAATACAATTTTAAGTGACTATTAAGGCTTGTGGAAAATGCTGCACAGTCAGCCATGGAGACGAATGTCCCCTCCTAGATATTAGTTGCAGTAATCATTCCTGACTGTCACAAATGCTTGGATCACCAGGGTCATGTGTGTGGTATAGAATGGGGTATGATTTTTTTGGCCAGTCACTGATGGAAGTGCGTATTTTTTTGCCACCATGGCTATTTGTGTATCCATTAGCACTGAGAAGGACCCAGAGCTGTGAAACAAATCTAAGGGCATTCGCCCTCAATAGTGAAGAATGTTAGAGGCACACCCCTTGCTGCCTTACCCAGTCTTGTGTCTGTTCTGCGATAGCCCCCGGCTCTTCATTCAGGTGCCGATTTCTGCAAGGTGTTGAGACAGGAAGATGGTGCTGTTTACATTTCATGTAAAGGAGATATAAAAATTGGTTGTCTCCACACTGCTAGCACCTCAGCTGTTGTTGTCCCACCTACTCTCCCAATGGCTTCAGATACTGAATAAAGAGGGTGAGTGGTTTGAACCCTACAGGACTCTGCAGGTAAGGGCTTTTGAGCACTCCAGGTTCTGGCTAAAAGGAAGTTCCTGAGGCACTTTAATGGGATTTCATGAAGGCTTTAAAGGTGCATGCTAGCAGCCCCTATGGAAGGCTTGGGGCCTATGTTGTTACATTCAGACATCAGTTGTATGAGTGGAGCACAATAAAAACGTGTTAGAATTAAGAAAAGGTATGTGACATAATCAATTACATGTGAAAATGAAATATGCCTCTATCTTCCACAACAGAAATCCTAAAACTAAGTGCATCACCTATTAATTATACCTTTAAAATACTGGTAGACATTTTAAAAGCAGCTCTAAAGATTATGTTATTTAACTGAAAAGGCAATGTAATGTTCAACAGAACACATGAAATGAAAAACAGAGTTATCCATAATTTCATTAAAACATGGAAAATATTTACCAATTTAATTAAGGTTTCCAAAAATAAATAGACCAAGATTCTTATAGGATGAGATTAATAATATTTAATCAGTCCTTCTTTCCTTCCCATTAGTTTATTCCTTCCCCTGTTCAATTTTGAACACAACTGAAATACATATGTATGAAATAGGTGAATCTAAAAAAGTATTAATTTATTATCATTTATAAATGTATGTGCATGATACCTGTAAAAATTATTTCCATGTCTATTCTACCATCACTGTGTGGATTACTGTATTTTAACATATTAGAAAAACCTCCTCAGTGCCAGGGGAATTATATAAAACAATTTTCTATTGTTACAGGTAACAATGGGGAAATATCTTTACAAGAAAAAGTGGAATACAATACCTTTTAACCATAACAAAGCCAATATAGAGACATCTTATACAAATTTAAATTAGGGACTAGGGAGGGTTAGGTCACTCACAGAACCTGATTCCAGGATGAAACCCCAGCAGGCCAAGCCTGGATTTAGTATGCAACACTGACTCTAGACAATACTGTTTTGTAAACTTATGTAGAGAACAGTGGCTGCTCTGAAAAATCCCTTCGATGAGAACTGATCTGAATCCAGTTACCTTCAACGATATGTCACTGACTGAATGAGCCTTAGCATGACCTTGAAAGCTGAATTCTTCTAAGGACGAGAAATGAAGTCAGCCATTTTGATATGGCTCCTCTAGACAATTTGTCCTACAGCTACTCTCTGCTAACTTTTCAGCCCCTTCTTCCCACAGCTGCATGCATTAATAATGTATAAAGCAAAAACTAAAAAAAACCAAACCCAAATTGAAAACAGAGCACAAAATACAGTAGGCCAACTTCATCTGGCACCTGCACAACCATCCAGATTTGCAGCAGGCTACAATGGAACCTTAGTTTCCCAACAACCATCGCACTGCTTTGTAAATAACACTTCCATCGCATAAGTGACAGTTGACTAATTTATCTCTGAGACAAGATGGGTGAGATAATATCTTTTAATGGGCCAACTTTTGTGGGTGGCAGACACAAGATTTTGAGCTGCACAGAGCTCTTCTGCAGGTCTGGGAAAAGTAATCAGGGTGTCATAGCTAAATATAAGATGAGACAGATTGTTAAGCATAAGGCGTTAACACATGTTGCAGGAGACCAGTTAAAGTGAAATGGGCAATTAACATCTCTGCAGCCATAGGACAAAGGAGGGTGAGCAGGTTACCAACTGTTGTAATGAGCCATCAAATCAGTGTCACTGCTCAGCCCATGATTTTGGTGTCTAGCAGCATGATACATTTAAATTTTCAGGCTTCCCTTTTGAAGTTGTTGGGCAGGTTTCCTTCCAGCATGAGGACTGGGAGATCTGATATGAAGTGATCACCTTGTGAAAAGGGTTCACCCAGAGGTGATAGAGTGCTTTTATCTTGTTATTTTTCTATGTGAGTTCATTCCAGAGTGTAGCGATTGTCTGATTTCACACACATAGGTGCTGTTGGAGCATTTGAGTCTACAGTGTCCTCAAAAGTTCATTTAGGGTCTGAGCCAGTTCCACTTAAATTAATGAGAGTTGGGTCAGGCTTTTACAGTTCCTATGTCCTTTCTAATGATGGGAACGTTGAGACTTCAAATTCAAGGCAGGGAAATGACATCTGCAAATATGTTCCCTCTATCATTTACTACTTACATTTCCCATCGTGTATCTAGAAGCAGTCAGGCTGGGATTTTCAAAAAAGCCTAGGGAAGTTAGACATCCTTTGAAAACCGCCCCACAGAAATTACTTTTGTATCCATTTTGTTCTCTGTTGAATAAACTAAATACAGACTGGATATTTTAGCTTAGAGCAGATACAATAACCTTGATTTGAAAAAGTGACCTTCAACAGGCAGTAATGCTCTTCTGTTGTGAAACTGAGATTCACTATTGGTCATTTCTTCAGTCCTCCCAGCCATAGTTTGAATTATGAATTCAAAGTATGAATTCAAACTATGAATTATGGCGCTGTAATTCTATCGATGGCTTCTGGTAACAGCATAAACCACAAGTTTGGAATCTTGGATCTGTGCCTAACATAAGTTACTGCTCCATACCCACCTCGTGCTTCCTTCATCCCTCCATTCTTCTTGACTATGGCCAGAGAGTCTCTTAATGTGACAGCCTCATTCTCACCACAAGGGCAGTTTTCCTTTAACATTCAGTTTATCATTACTGTTATAGTGGTAGTGCTGAGTTGCTTAATCGCATAATTCACAGGGGTTATGTCACAACCAGGAGCCAGAAGATTTTTGAACTTGAGTAACAGTGTGTGTAACACCTGCAGAAGAGGGCTGTGTGCCTTTCACAGTTCCTAGGAATTTGGCCCAGATGTGGGGCTCAGTCACAGAAAACTTTTCTCCTACTCTGCTTGGTAATACAAGACAGACAAAGCAGATTAAAAGCTACTGATCAGCACTCTGCCTGGACTTCTGCAGAATAAGCAGAACACTGATCACAGAATCATTCCTGCACCCTGTCACAAGGTCCAGTGGCCAGGAGAAAAGGTGTGAAAGACTTTGCCATCAATGGTAGCGCATGAAGGAAAAGAGGTGGAGCCAGAGTAGTCACAAAGGATCATCCTGACCCCTCAAACACTAACTTCCAGCTTCTAATCTATCTGCAGTGACTGAAGTCCTAACCTCCCACCTGGTAACTCCCACAATGACAAAACCTTACACTCCACACAAATATTGTTTTTTCTTGAATGAAACGTCACTACCTAGTGTTATTAATTTTTATATTTAATTAAATAAGCATTTTCTTCTGCACACATTTCATATCTGAGGAATTTTTGTTGGTCAAAAAGTCTCAGATATCAAGAAGCCTTGCTGCTTAATTTAGGTTCTATGTGTGTCGGAATATGAAAAGTCCTTAATATAATATACACAGTACAGAAAAATACCTTGTAGGCATTGACGATTAGCACAGGAAGCACAAACATTCAGAATTTTAAAATCCTGACCTGAATATTTTTTAAGTAATGAGAGCAAAATTTGTTTTAAAACAATGGCATCAGGAAAGGAAAAAGTGTCACTAGCTGCTGAAGGTTCAGTACAATTTATTAGTAGTTACGATTCATTAGTGAATTGTTACTGAAATGTAACGAAAAACATTACATACTGGCAAAAACCCAAAGTTCTGGAAATGCATTTTATCCAACCACTATTGTAGTCAATGGAAGTCTTTCCACTAACTTCAATGGGCATTGGACCCGGCCCTTAATTATTTAGTAATTCTTTGTGCTAAATCCCGTCATTTCTCAAGTGGACAAATCCAGTTTTTGGTCCACTGTCACATGAGGTGTCTTGCTGTCCAGTACATAAGAAGAAACGATAGGAAGGGATCTCCTGAATCATCGAGTCCAGTCCCCTGCTATTGCAGGC